>NC_135535.1:68248776-68548776 GCF_045843805.1 Urocitellus parryii
AGCCTGAATTCAGATCTCTACTCAAGTCATTTATTAGCTGAGTGACTTTGAGTATCTTGTGTTTTATTCCCTTAAATGAAAAACATGGCTAATTGATTTTACCTCAGGTTGTTATGAGGGTCAGGAGTTAATTGTGCTCTAAAAGTGGTTTTTGTTGTTGTAAAATAGGAATTTTTTTTAACTCTTTTTCTCTGCTATTGGGTGTTATGTACATTAGTTTAGAGTTACCTGAGACTTCTTTTATGTTAAGTGATAATATCTCACTGTGTATAGTTTGTGACTTAGGGATAATTTGTAGATTCTGTTGACTTAGCTTTATGAATTAAAAGTCAGATTCTTTTTGGATCTTGATTTTCTAAACATGGGCACCTTTTTCTCTGGGTATAATGTGACATGAGAGGTTATTCATATTGCTGCTTTTAGAGGCCTATTAGGTCTTTATATTGTAATAAGTTAAGTTCTGTTAAGGATAATTTATTTCCCCTAGTGGATGTGCAGTTATGAGCACTTTTCTCCTCCTTACAATTTAAGGACAGTATCCTTGATGAGCTTGATAAAGAAGATACCACCCATGATTCTGTGTCTCAAGAATCAGAGTCAGAAGAGGATGGGATTCATGTAGATGCACAAAAGGCTCTTGCTCTAAAAGAAAAGGTATGTTTTAACTATAGGTTCCTTCAGTTAAGCAAGTTAAGTAGTAAATCATGTGAATTCTAAAACTTTGACATGCTAAGGGATTTTGTTCTAACTTCAAATTGTTATTGGCTAGATCCTTGTTGGGAGGCAATGTGCATAATGGTTAGGAGTACATACCCCTAGATCCAGATTAATTACTTTGTTAGATCTATGACAAGCTCTTTGAACTGCTTCTACCTCAGTTTTCTCAACTGTACAGTGAGATTAACATTTTAATTAAACTTCAAAGGATTGTTGTAAGCAATAAATGAATTGTATAGAAAGTGCTTGGATCTTATCAGAAGTTGTAACATGGTTCATAGTAGTAGGCAGAAATAACTTGAAGTCAGTGTGTGATTCTCAGCATAAATATTATATTACTCCTCCATTTCATAGCCATCTTTGTTTAATTTTTGCAGTGTCAAAATCCCTCTGAGAGATGCCTAATTTCTGTAAAACTGGTAATATTGCTTTTCAAAGTGGTGGAATTCTTTTCAGATTAAATTCTCATGCCTTTCTTTTGTTAGTTTCTTTGGATCGATACTGTCAGTAAAAGTATACTTGTTTTTCTGCCATGGCTCTTGGGTTGCCATACAATGACTATATAGTGAATGCACTCATACAAAGAACATTTTGCTTAATTTTTTCTTTTAGGGCAATAAATACTTCAAACAAGGGAAATATGATGAAGCAATTGAATGCTACACAAAAGGCATGGATGCTGATCCATATAATCCTGTGTTGCCAACAAATAGAGCATCAGCATACTTCAGATTGAAAAAGTAAGGACTTTCCATAAAGTGTGTGAATGGCTTATGTGTATGTGGAGACTGATTTTTTTTTTTAAAGTCTTTCACAGTAAATTGTATAGGACAGATTGTACATCTGTTATGTTTCTTTTCTACTGTGAACTCTTAGGTTTTTACTCTCTTTTACTGACTTACTTTATACCATTGTAAATATCTGGGTGCTCTAAACATGCTCCTATTGCTAACTTTACTAAGATGGTTCTCTAAAAGTTGAGTAATGATGTTCTTTACCTAATTCATAAAAGAAAAAAAAATTGATTGGGTGACAATGTTTGATAAGTAGTTTTTCAAATAGAGGGAAATTAATTATCTATATTTAATCCAGAGAACTTTTATTATGATAAACTTAAAACATGTTCCAACATTTATCTATCTTTAAATCATATTCTTTAAGGACATATTTAATGTGGAGGAACATAAAATGTGTTATTGTCTTATGCAGGATACTGGGCTGTCACAAGAATTTTTTAAAAGACAAATACCATGAAGAAAGACATTCTTTTTTTTCCCCCTGGCATTGGGGATTGAACCCAGGGTGCTTAACCACTGAGCTACATCCCCTTTATATATTTTTAAAATTTTGAGACAGGGTATCGCTAAGTTGCAAAAGCCATCTTTGAACTTGTAATCCTTCTGCTTCAGCCTCCCAAATCAATAGGATTATAGGCATGTGCTACTGTCACCTGGCTCATCTCTATTCTTTACATTGGTCTGTTTTCTGTTTCTGTATCCATTCCATAGTTCCTTTGATTATTACACTGTTATAAGTCTTGATGTTTGGTGTAGGCTATATTCTCCTTTCTTATTCTTCAGCAATGTCCTGGGTATTCCTGGACTTGCTCAGTGGTTTAAATTTTAGAATCATTGCCTCAAATTCCTTGAAACATCCTAATTGGGATTTTGATTAGAATTGTGTGGTTTTTTTTTTTTTTTTTTTTTTTTTAGTGCTTGCAAAAACATGCTCAAAAGTGGGTGGACAAGCATTTACTCCTGCCAGAAAGGCATGCTGTTGGAACATGGCCAGCAAGCATGTCTGGGTGGGCAGTCTGCCTGCTTTTATCCTTAATGCCACATTGTTCTTCGCCTTGATAGAAGGAGCTTGGGGTACAATCTGTGCGATTAGCAAATTTTAAAATTGGGGTGGGCAAATGGTCAGGTTATAAGAAAAATGGCTACAACTGGATCCAATTAAGGCTAAATTCTTAATTATGATAATGGACCACTGGACTTCCTGTTTTTTCACACATTGAACCCAGAGCCTGGCTCATAATAGGCAGGCAAGTGCTCTGCTACTGAGTTTATGTCTCTGGCCTTAAGTCTTCTTTAATGTCTTTGAAGATGACCTTAAAATTTTCATTTGTGTCTTGTATGTCTTTGCTAGTTGTTTCCTTGTTGTTGGTAGTGGTGGTGGGTTATAGTTAAGCAGCCACCTTGGTAAATTATTTTTAGCAATGTCTCTAGATTGTTTTTTGAGTTTTCTGTGTGGTCAATCATATCATCTGAGAATACTGTCAGTTTTTCCCCCCCTTCTTCCCAGTTTTCTTTTTTTTAAATTTTTCAGTTATAGATGGACACAATACCTTTATTTTATTTATTTATTTTTATGTGGTGCTGAGGATTGAACCCAGTGCCTTACACATGCTAGGCAAGCACTCTATTACTAAGCCACAATCCCAGCCCTCTTTCCCAGTTTTCTTACCTTGTATTTTTTTCTTGTGGAATTTCATTGAGGATGTCCAGTGAAATACTGGGGGAAGAGGGGGTAATATTGAACCTTCTTGTTTTCTTGGGTAAAAGAGTATGGTACTAAAGTTTTACCACTAAGAATTATTGCTCTTGCCCGGTGAAGTGGCATGTATCTATAATCCTAGCTTCTGTGGAGGCTGAAGTAAGAGGATTGTAAGTTTAAGGCCAGCCTTGGTAATTTAGTGAGACATGTCTTAAAAAAAAAAAAAAGGACTGGTGTCGCTCAACAGTATGTTGCCCTTGGTTCAATCCTCAAATGCCCTCCACAAAAAAGAAAAAAGGACTAGTAATGTAAGTCAGAGGTTCAACATCCAGTACTCTGTGTCAGGGAGGGAAAGAGAATTACTGCTTTTAAATAGTCTTAATTAAGTAAAAGAGGCAGGAAATGTGAGTTTAATTGTGAAGAAAACCCTTTTTAGGGATTTCAGACACAGGCTTTGAAAGTGTTGGTTTAATAAATGATTTTTATTAACTTCATTTATTTTAATTTTTTAAATTGCAGATTTGCTGTTGCTGAGTCTGATTGTAATTTAGCAATTGCCTTAAGTAGAAGTTATACTAAGGCTTATGCTAGACGAGGTGCTGCTCGATTTGCTCTGCAAAAATTAGAGGATGCTAAAAAAGGTATTATTTTTCAAGTTGTCATTATCTAAAAACTCTTAAATAAAGAATGCTAAATAATTACAGTTAATTATACAGAGAGCTTTCCATAAAATATTTGAACAAAGCCCTTTTTGTAATTTAAAAGGTGTCTTGTTTTGGGAAAGAGAACATTATTTGTCATCAGTCAGAGTTTGGTTCAAATTCTCATTCTACCATGTACTGTCACACCATATATGACCAGCATCTTCTGTGATTTTCAGTTCCTTACCGGAAATAGATGATTGTTGGTTGTTATGAGGCAAGAGATATTGCATATAAGGCTCTTAACATGTTTTAGTTTATTTGTAAATTCTAAGTCTTCTGATAGTCCATAAAAATAGATTTGCATAATATAAATAACAAAGTCTGAATAAAGATGATATCTAATAGATTTTGTTGCTTCTTGGTTTAATGCTGTACATCTTATAATGGCAAATATTCTTGGAGCTGGTGGAAGATGGTTTGTTCTGTTAGAATTTCTATTCTAGGGAATAATGAAGAAAGTCCAGTAGCTTAATGTTAATATTTCTTAGTTCTGCTTTCTTTTTTCTTTTTGCTGTAGGGTAGTTATGTGTTACATGGCAAAAATAATTATTGTATAGTTTTTAAAAAAATTCTTTTACCTTCTGCTTTCTTAAGATTATGAAAAAGTATTAGAATTGGAACCAAATAACTTTGAAGCAATGAATGAACTCAGGAAAATTAATCAGGTAAATCACAGCTATTTAAGTGCATTATATATAACCTTTATTTGATGAAATTAAAGTTTTTTTGCATAGATTTTTTACTATTAACTTCTTTTTTTGTACTAATAGAGTTTTATCAAATGTATTTGCAAGTTAGAGGCAGTGTAATGGTATTTCAAGATCCATATTTGATCATCACTTTTAAAAGCTGGCTGAGGTCTTTAGAACTACTGCTTTACTTTTTTCCAAAAGGCAGGATTATTTTTTAATCTAATTGTTTTGTTTTTGGTGTGTGCTCTGATTTCTGTGCTAAACTTTTGCATATTTCTTTGATTTTAAGTTACTTCAGCTTTATAATTTATATCTTAGCAAATAATACTAATTTTTAACAGGAAATAGTTTATTAAGTGTAACATTAGTAATTGTAATATTATTCAACTGATGTTTTATAGTATTGAGCATTTGCAAATTCCTTTCAGTTTGCCTTTGAATCAACCTTACAGTTGTTTTTGCCATCTTTGAAACATTGAGAAAAAAGTGGTAATGATTGGGGAAAATCTGCTTTTAAATACTACCATTACTTATCACAAATAAAATCTACTGTTAAATATGTCAACTTCATTATAATTGTGAACTGTGTTATTGTGTATATTGTCTTAGGTCAAGTAATGATTGAATATTAAATTTGAAAAATTTGGTGGATTCTCCCCATCCCCCCAAGTACTAGGGTTTGAATCCAGGGCCTGGTTCACTCCGGGCAAGCATTATACCATTGAGCTATGCCTGCCTCCCCACTTTATTAGTACCAGGGTTTCAGTAAGTTGTCCAAGGTGACCTCAAACTTGTGATGCTTCTGACTCAGTGTCCTGAGTAACTGAGATTACAGTCATGCCACTGTACCCAGCTGATGTGATCTTACTTGACTGCTTTGTGTTTGAAAACGTCCTCTACAATAGTGCTTGACCTATTTAGAAATTCAGAAAATGTTTGTTGAATAAATAGTTGAACAACTATCTTTAGTTGTTCAACCATTTATTCAACAAATATTTTAAATATCTTTAAAATATCTTTAGTGGACACTATATATTTTAATTGGGAATAAGAAGCATGATACATGAGTGTGTATGTGTATATATATACTTTTTTAATTAGTAGAAAGAGAATTCAAGTAGAAAATATTTGTCAATTGTTTGAATATTCTAATGTATATGAATAATTTACATTTTAAAACCAAGTACGTATGCTTTTTGTATTATTTGTTTTACTTCAGCTGACTGCTGTGTCTTCTAGGCTTTAACATTCAAAGAAAACTCATATCCAGAGGAAGCTGCTATAGTGACTGAATCAACTGATGGAGAAAAAAAACATATTGAAGAAAAGAAAAAGAAGCAGCAGGCCATTACAGAAAAAGATCTGGTAATCCAAAGGGGTTCCAACATAAAAAGAATGTTTTGCTTAGTGTTTATTCTTAACTTTTTTTGTGTGTATTTGGGATGGGTACTAGGGATTGATCTCAGGGGCACTAATCACTGAGAATCACATCCTTAGCATTATTTTGTATTTAGAGGGTCTCACTGAGTTGCTTAGCACCTTGCTTTTGCTGAGGCTGGCTGTGAACTAGTGATCTTCCTACCTCAGGCTTCTGAGCCGCTGGGATTACAGGTGTGTGCCATTACACCTGGCTGCTCTTATATTTTGTGTGTGTCAGTTGAGTTTCTGTCTTCTTTAATGTTATGTTAGAATTCTTCTTGAGTAGGAACTGGAAATTAAATATATTAAAACCTCTGGAGTCTACTAATTCATAATTTGAGTAATTGATGACAATATGTAAATTTTAAAATAACTATAGAAACATTTAAATTTAGGGAGCAAACTGCTTATAAGGATTTTAACATAGATTTGCATATAGATAGTTATAAATGTAACAGAAATAAATTACAGCTCATTCTTGTAATGAACTTATTAATTTACACAGGGCCACTTCATAATAAAATTCCTATACAAATCATGAGTTGAAGAGATTTAATTTAATGCCTTTATAGCTTTTCATAGGCCCACAGAGGATTCCTAATAAGTATTTATGGAATGATTGATGATGATATTTGAAACATTATAAATAAATGTTACATTGCAGTGAGGTTTAATTTATATTTAGGCATATTAATGTTACTGGAGAATGGGCTGTGCAATTCTGGTACAGTGTTCTTTCACAAAAAATGAGGATGAAATTCTTTCACATAATTTCTGATATATTGAAGACAGTATAACATTTGGGCCTTTATTAAAATGTGTTTTTACATTTACATTTTGTATAATATTTAATTAGAATAATGGTGAATGCTGCAAAGTAATATAGTAGATACATTTTCCCCCTCCTTTTTTCTGAAAAGAGAGTAACACCATTTAAAAAAATAAGCTCTACTGGTTTTCAGTGGCTGTGGTGGGAAGGCTATGAGGCTTCAGGGCTTTAGGTCTGTACTGTATCTGCTGCCTGTGGCCTAGGGCCTGGCTGCTGAAGGGAGTTTACAGTTTGCTGTGGAAGTTTGATAATTTTAGCTTACACATTGAGCTGATAGTAGGTAAAGAGGAAAAGGACACAAAGGTCACTGTGCTGTAGGTATGGGAATTCCAGACTGGCCTGTGGAGTAGGGGAGTGAAGTGGCATACCTTGCTCAGCTCACTAGTTTGCTCACTAGAAGCTAAGCACCTGTAAGGAGATGCTGGGGCTTTGGGAAGAAAGGTGACCTCGAACTTGCTCATGCTATGATCATTAGTCAGGATTACTGCCCATCCTCTGCAATCCCCTTGAGATTCAGAGAGGCCAGGAAGGATGTGGCCCAACTTTACCCTGTGTGCCTGGAGGAGTGCTGCCCATGAACGTTTGTCCTTGTGCTTTGCACAGGACTGCAGCTGCCCAGGGACTTTCTGGGATCACCTTTCTCTGCTGGGGTTTTATGCTAGGAACTGCATGGCGGTTTTCTTTGTAATAGCCTCATTCCTAAATTGTTAATTGTATTATCCTGGTTTGGGTTATTTTGCCCACATGGGCAAAATATGTATAGGAGAAAAGAGTTGCTTTTAAATGAGGTTCAGTCGTTAGTACCAAGAAAATTGGGATGTATGGTTGAAGTTTCAGAATTTCAACTGAAACAATAGCTGAAGTTTTAAACAAAAGATGTTGAAGTACATTAAAAGGTTTGCTTAATGTGCAAAAGAAAACCTATACTAATTAGAGTCTAAAACAAGTCTCATGAATTTTATATATATATATATATATATATGTCTCATGAATTTTATATATATGTACATATATTTTTTTGGGGGGGGGGATTGAACTCAGGATTGAACTCAAAGGCACTTGACCACTGAGCCACATTTCCAGCCCTGTTTTGTATAGTTTATGTTTAGAGACAGGGTCTCACTGAATTGCTTAGCGCCTTGCTTTTGCTGAGGCTGGTTTGAATTTGCATTTCTCCTGTCTCAGCCTCCTGAGCCGTTGGGATTATAGTCCTGCGCCACTGTGCCCGGCATGAACTAGATTTTTTTTTTAATACCTTTATTTTATTTACTTATTTTTATGTGGTGCTGAGGATTGAATCCAGCGTCTTGCATATGCTAGGCAAGAGCTCTAGCTGAGCCACAACCTTAGCCCATGAACTAGGCTTTTAACAATTAAAATATACTTTAATTACTGACATAATATTGATGGATATCCTTAGAATGTTTCTTAAAATATGAATTCAATTATTTTTTCTTGCATATTTTTTGATTCTTCTGTATACTTCTGTCCAAAATCATAGGGGAATGGATTTTTCAAAGAGGGGAAGTACGAAAGAGCAATCGAATGCTATACTAGAGGAATAGCAGCAGATGGTGCTAATGCCCTTCTTCCTGCTAACCGAGCAATGGCCTATCTGAAGATTCAGAAGTAAGTATTGGTTATATTTTAATGCTTTTCAGGATGAAAATATAATTTGGCATATTAGCTAACCAATAAATTAAATTTAATTTATTTAATTTTGAGTGCTAAATGAGAGAAAAAAGGGAGGGAAATTGTACATGTGGTATAGTACTAGGAACATAGTTCTATACAGTAAATGTTAGTTCTTATTAATATTTTCTCACTTTTAATAGTCTCACATTACACAGTTTAGTCTTACATTATGTAGTTTATGGATGTTCTTATGCATCATTGATTTTAAAATTATTCTTAACCTTAGACCCTTATGACAAAGTCTTATTTGGAGGCGTTTTCTATGCATATGCACATGTATAAGAAATGGGAGCTGCTGTCATTGAAACTGCTAGTTGATAACATTAATAACTAAAACTTGGTCCTGTAATATTAACCATTTTTTTTTAATGTGCATGGGGTTCCAGGTTAAGTGCTCTGTAGAATAATATCTGTAAGAAAGAAACTTACACTTTGTGTCTCTTGTAATAATACTTTATACACTAGTGCCAGAATTTATAAAGAGTCTATAAATGTTATAAGTAGAGATTAGAAATTTCCCCAGTACCATGGACTTCCTAAGCTGCATGTTATTCTCAGGATATGATTTTGAAGTGCATAATTATACAACTAGGATTACAAAGAAAACCAATTGTATTGAAATACAGTTTTAAAATTTGTGGTTATTAACTCACTACAGAATGAGAAATTGCTCTTAAAATGTAGACAGATTAAAAATTATAAAAGGAATATATGTGAAGGTTTGAATAAGAATATTAGACTTTGGGTGATTTTTTTTTGATACATAGTGATCATCAAACAGGTGTGGATAAGGAATACCCAAAAGTAACATAGATGTTTAGATTACTAGTGTGATAACTCATGACCTGACTCTTTGGCATCTATCTAGTAGGGTCAGAGTTGCCCAGGAGTTGGCCAGCTATGTCACAGAAGTGTCTATAGACAGGGTACTATAATCACAAATAAAACAGCAGGTCAGATTACTACTATGATTCTGAAATGGTGGTCGGCATAAATAATATTTTGAGGTATCTATAACAGTTACAACAGGATATAAAAATATGTGATTAAAGGTGACAAAGTTATAGTACTGCTTTTACTACTGTGCTTGGTTGTTTGTATTTATAATTGAAAGAAAGTTAAATTTGACTTAAAAGTTTAATGAAAAAAAGGTTGTCATTTTTTTTCCCATCCAAGTTTTTACCAGAGGATCTTAGGTTAGGAATCCTGTCACAGAGGTAATTTTGGTTATGTATTTAGTTTCATTTAAATTAAAACTAGATAGGTTGTTTTGTTGATTAGTCAAAGAGCATTGTATCTCTTATTAGCTTATGAAAATTTGATAAAAATTGTGCATTGGTTTAAAAATTGTAAGGCCTGAATTCTTTGGTTTGATTATAATGCCAATAAAAATACCTTCTTGTAGCTGAGGGATTATATTTGCATTTATAAGAGCACTGTATTAGTTTTATTGCTTTAGTTGACAGTCATGTTAGTAGAATATACTATGGCAAGCTAGCAGAGTATAATTTTAAAATAAAAGAATTACGTTACTTTTATTTGTAGAGTCTATTAGATTCACACTTAATATTAGAAATTTTCTCTACTACAAGGAGTCTCTTGTATTATAGGCTAGATGAAGAACATCAAAAGGAACAACTTTTCAAACTTTAATAATTCTTAATTTAGTTATCCACCCTGTAGCTTGATTTCCTACAAACTCTGTCAAATTAAGACTGATAAGGTTGACTGGTAGTAGGAGGAGAGAACTAGTAGTGAAGTCAGTCTTATCTGCCAGCAGGGAGTAAGGAGAAATTCACCTAGGTAGGGCAGCCAAGGTTTCTAGAGAACATGGTTTCCAGAGGTGCTAGTCTACATGAGTAGGTGAGTGGTGTTAAGAAGCTCAGCAAGACATCCTTGAGTTGCAGTGGTCGAGTGTCTGTGAGCTGTCAGGTTGTGAAATGGAGGTTGATGGGTGGTGAGCTTCAGAAGCTCTGAAGAGATAGTAAAATAATCAGAAATGGGCTCAGAAGTTTGGGATAGGACGCTAGTGCTTGAAGATTTAACAAGAACCAGTGTAGGTCCTATTCTTGGAGCAAAATCTAAATTTAGAGATAGGATTAGAGGAAAAGGATCCAATAGTATTAGATACTTGCTATAAGAAATAGTGTTGAGGGTTGGTCACAGAAATAAGGTAGAATCATGTCTGTGTAACAGACTGGGCTAAGACATGGTTTAGCATAGCGTTCACCTACTGCTGATTAGGGATGGAGTTGAAATAGAGCAAGCAGAGTGAACACTTAGAACTTATGGTTAGAGGAGGTGTAGGGCTCAGGAACGAGGAAGGAAGTAGGAAACGACTGTTTTCTGAACTAATCATCTTTACTATTTCTGTTTTTGATTAGTTTGTCTTCTCTGACATCTTCTAAAAGGTGTTTATAGATTGGATTTTTCTAAATCCAGGTTATACTTGGAGTGCACAAGTGATATTTAATAATTAAAAAAAACCTTAACATCAGTTTATTGTCAAAGAAGAATTTACTTGTGTGGAAACCTTACAGTTTTAAAATATTTTTTTTGGATTTTCTTCAGCTCTATAATAGAACATACTTTTTGAATATGCAATTAAAATGGCTTCCTAAATATTTATCTTCTAAATTGTCTTTGCATTGGGCTGTCTGGAAGTTTTCTGATTTATTTAGCAAACAATTATTGAGCCAGAATCTGTCAGTTGTCCTGGTAGGTGCTATGGAAATATTAAGTGTGCAGATATTAAATATATAGTTTTTTTAAACAACTTGGAGTTTGGAGGAAGAGACAGGAAAAGTGACTATAATTATTAGAATATACTGTGTTAATGCTGTGAGGGACTTATTCTATGGGAGTTCATGGTGAACAAAACACTGGCACCAGCCTGCAGCAGCAGTAGGGCTTGGCATCTCCACCTCCTTGCGTCCTGTCATCAGTGATAAGGTCTGCTACATAAACCCCATCGTGGCAGCTGGGAAGGAGTCTAGATTCGTGATGTCTTACAGTCAAAAGTTGATTGGCATCTTGGCAGGTTATACCCATCTCTGAGAGGTTGTGTGGCTACAGCAGCTTACCCCATCTCCAGTGCTGTGTGGGACCAGGTAGAGCTGAATAGAAATTCACATCTATTTGGGCGATCTTAGCCTATGGGATTGCCACAGGAAGTTCCCAAATACCAAATTTTCCTATTCAAAGGCTACAATACTGGTATAGTCCACATATAGCACACGGATGGCTCTCAACAGGTGCGAGAATGCATGGAAAGAACTTAAGGAGCTCAAACCCAGCTGAGCTCTCACAGAGTAGTATGGGTTAGTGAGGTGAATAAACAGGGTGAGTGTCCTAGTACAGATTCATCAAAGGTGCGGGAATGGGAAAGTTCATGACTGTTATGCAGGGAACAGTGGCAGAGAGAAGCCTAAGAATCAGGCCTCTGACTTTGTGCTCTGCAAAGGAGTATGACTTTATTCTTAAAAGTGTGGCCCAAAATAGAAATTCATATTTTATTCATGAATCTTGTTGTGAGGGTAAGATGGCATTTATCTAGGCCTTGGGGAGAATGTAATCACAGGAATTTTTTTTTTTTTAAATATGAAACTTTCCAGAGTGTCATGAAAATAATGTAAGTTCATGTATGCATTATTTACGTTTCGTTTCTTTTTGTACTGGGGATTGAATTTAGGGGCATTTTACCACTGAGCTACATCCTTAGCCTTTTAAAATTTTGGCCTTGAACTTGAGATCTTCCTGCCTTAGTCTTCTGAGTTGCTGGGATTATAGGTGTGCACCACAATACCTGGCCCCCTCATCTAGTTTTTAACAGGTCATATCTTCTATGTTGTATTTGTTTTAGCCTCCCCACACCGAATTATTATATAGAAAATAACAGACATTGTGATATTTGTTCCAGAGAAAAGGATATTTCATACATAATCACAGTACTGTTATCATGTGTAATAAATTAATATTCATTAATGTCATTTAAATATATGGGAAGGTCTGAGGGTTTTTTGTTCTATGTGTGTGTGTGTGTTAAGCTTTTTTTAGTTCTTTGTTACTGAACCAAACCCAATTTGAGTTGGTTACTAGTTGCATGGCTGAGTAGTATTTATGCAAAATATCAGATGATAGGCTATCATAATGGATCTTTACTTTTTTGTGGGTTGTTTTTCCTTAAGTGATTGAAATTATGGGTAAGGTTAGTGAAATTTTACGAGGAAACTAATGCCAATTATAACATAGTACCTGTGCATATTGAGGGTTGGAGAGGAGATGACCTGCCAGCAGTGATACTCTTTTGTTACTTCAGCTCATATTTTACCACTGTGAATTCCATCTTTCCAGCAGACTTTCTTCTAACTTTCCCTTAATTTGGTACCTTCTCCCTCCTTACCAGATGGTTACAAGATTTATTGAGAATGAAAAATGTAAAAAATAGTCTTTCTCCTGAAATACAGATGTGGGAATTTGTAATTGAAATTAGATATATTTTTTTTTAAATTAGAAACTCAGTTTTATGAAAATTTTCTATAAGCTGCATGTTTTCCAGTTGATAATTTTATTATGTTCAATAGATATGAAGAAGCTGAAAGAGACTGCACACAAGCCATTTTATTAGATGGCTCTTACTCTAAAGCTTTTGCTAGAAGAGGAACTGCAAGAACATTTTTGGGAAAGATAAATGAGGCCAAACAAGGTAAAACTTTATTTACACACTCATCCTGATGAAACTCCCAAAGTAAAAAGCAGGGATTTTTGTTGCTTTCCCATAGTTCAAAGATGCTAAACTTAAGAAAGGTTTTTTTTTTTCTGTACAGTTGTGCTTATGAGTAGGTTTGAAGGACCATACCTTCTGTAGTGCACCCAATTAGTCTTTACTTTATACTACTCTCTTGGCTAATTACCAATCAATGTTATTGAAAATTTTGGATTATAAATGACAAGGAAAAGTAAAAATAAGGCAGGAATAATAATAAAAAAAAAGAATCAGTAGATAGGGGATGGAGGATAATGTGAGGGCTTTAGTGATAATCCTTTTTATTTTTGATGCTTTTTTCCTCTTATTTTTCTATAATCTTGTCTCAGATATTCATTTTATTAGTCTTTTCAAAGAATTGATTTGATTCCTTTGTATGTATTTTTAAATTTTTTTATTTATACTCTTTATTTTTTGGGTTTAATCTGCTTTTTTTTAGCTTCTTGAGGTCAGTACTTTTTAAATTGATTTTTAGCCTTTTTTCTTTTCTGATTTGTGCATTTTAATTGCAGTTCCTCTTCAAATCTGGCTTTTGCTGCAACCCATGAGTTTTTTTTTTAATAAATTATACATAAAATTGAATTTACTATTCTAACCATTTTAAGTGTATAGTTTGGCATCAAGTACATTTACAGTATTATGCAACTAAGACCACTGTCCATGTCTAGAACTTTTATCACCCCATTCTAAACTTTTGTACCCATTAAATAATAGCTCTTCATTCTCCTCACCCTCTATCTTTAGTAACCACTGTTCTTTTTTCTCTATGAATTTAACTATTTTAAATTTCTGATAGTAGTAGAATTGTAATAGTATATGTCTCTTTTCATCTGGCTTATTTAACTTAACTCATCTTCATGGTTCATTCATGTTGTTGTTTGTATTAGAATTTCATTCCTTCTTAAGGCTGAGTGATAATCCAGGGTAGGGAATTTTCTTTCTTTCTTTCTTTTTTCTGTAAGAAGCATTTAATTTATAAATCAGAGAAGTCCATACTTTTTGAGAGACATTTTTTTTAAAGGTAATGATTTTGTGTTTGAAGAGTTTATCTGATGGAAAGTTGAGACAGAAATAAAATAATTGTCCCAAACTTTTATGTGCAGGTGTATTTTAGAAATCAGTGATAAAAGCAATTCATAGTTTTAGATGAATAGATGCAATATAGACACTTTCCCACCACATAATATTTAAAAGAGCAATGGATGCTAATTTAAGAGAAAACAGTGGAGTTGCCTGAGAAGAACAGAAGTCACAATGCTGGAAGCTCCTTCTCATCCAAAGTATTCACCAAACATTGCTGACAAAACCTACTTTGCCAGTGTTAGTAATTCCTCCCACCCCCTTTGCTTTGGGAATATTGAAGTCCCTGGTGCTGAAAATGCAAATAGTGCTTTTTTTCTAACCAATGTCTTATCATGATCTATTTTTATCTTTTTTAAAATTTATATATGACAGTGGAATGCATTATAATTCTTATTGTACATGTAGAGCACAGTTTTTCATATCTCTGATTGTATACAAAGTATATTCACACCAATTCGTGTCTTCATACATGTATTTTGGATAATAATGCCCATCACATTTCACCATCATTTCTAACCCCATGCCCCCTCCTTTTCCCTCCAACCCCTCTGCCCTATCTAGAGTTCGTCTATTTCTCCCATGCTCCCTCTCCCTGTTTCACTATGAATCAGCCTCCTTATATCAGAGAAAACATTTGGCATTTGTTTATTTGGGATTGGCTAACTTCACTTAGCATTACCTTTTCTAAATGCATCCATTTCAGGGTAGGGAATTTTCTAATTCTGTTTTGTTTGGTAAGTTACTCTATCTTCTTTAGCAGCATGAGCTTTGGTA
This sequence comes from Urocitellus parryii, assembly GCF_045843805.1. Classification (NCBI taxonomy): domain Eukaryota; kingdom Metazoa; phylum Chordata; class Mammalia; order Rodentia; family Sciuridae; genus Urocitellus; species Urocitellus parryii. The sequence continues at coordinate 68,263,951 of NC_135535.1, forward strand.
AATTCAATGTTGTCTAGGCCTCAGTTGTATTATCTGTAAAATGAAATTATAGTGAAGGTTACATGAAATTTCATATAAAATAAATAGAGCAGCACATAGTAAATATTAGTCTTTATTATTGCTCACCTGTTACCTAGTGTACTGAGTGAAAAAAACTTCTTGAGACAAAAATGGGATTACTAACTAAATGTATCATGTCTTGAACTTAATTAAATATTTTTACTCCCTTGTTGTGTTTTTCTTTAATTCATTTAGATTTTGAAACTGTGTTACTTCTGGAACCTGGAAATAAGCAAGCAGTAACTGAACTTTCTAGAATTAAAAAGGTATTTCTTTCACCTCAGTATAGTCATATTTTCTGAAACACAAGTTCATATATTGGTTACATAATTAACTCAAAATTTTGATAGTTATGATTACAAATTTATTTTGAAGGAATTAATTGAGAAAGGACAGTGGGATGATGTCTTTCTTGATTCCACACAAAGACAAAATGTGGTAAAACCCATTGATAATCCACCTCATCTTGGATCAGTTGTAAGTAAAGCTCTTTTTCTCCTTGTCATTTAAATATCTGTGTTTTATTAATAGAATTAGAAGCAAACTGTTGAAAAAACAAACTAAAAAAAAATGTTGAAAGCTTTTTCCTGAGTTATTTTTAGAATCTTAAAGAAATGCTTCCTAGGATTATTGGCATAATAAAATTAGGGAAAATTCAAATGTTTAGATTTCTAGAGTAACTTAATTTAGTATTTTATTTAAATATCTTTACACAATTTTCTTATAAAAATTTGGAACAGTTTTACATATGTTCTTTTTCTCTTTGGTACTAAGGATGGAATCCAGGGGCGCTTAACCACTGAACCACATCTCCAGTCCATTTTTGTGTTTTATTTAGAGACAGGGTCTTGCTGAGTTGCTAAGGTTGGCTTTGAACTTGAGATCCTCCTGTGTCAGCTTCCCCAGCCACTGGGATTACAGTGTACCTGGCCAGTTTCTTTCCCCAAAAACCTTATTATGTGCCCATTACTGATAAAGATCCTTTCTCTGGCCCACAGAAGTAACAGTTATTAGTGGTTGAGTCTTTGCTAGAAATAATAATTTTATAAGGAAGTTTGAGCAGGTATTTTTATCCCCCTTTTATAAAGGACAGGAAGTTTGTTTTGCTATATTCATATAAGATAGTTGATTTCTTAATTTAGTACTTTCCCAGTGTTCCTGCTGTGTTTGCATTCATGTATTTTCTGGCTAATACTGGTTTCATGTATTTCAAGTGCCAGGCATGATTCTTTGTTTCTGGGTATTATATTGTATTAATTGTTTCATGTATTATATTCATTTGCTGCTATTCTGTTCTTTTTTAGTAAATATGATTTAAACTTTCACATCTTTTTTTTTTTTTTTTTTTTTTTTTTTTGGTACTGGGGATCAAACCCAGGTGCTTTACCGATAAGCTACATCCCCAGCTCTTTTTATTTTTTGAATTTTCAGACAGAGTTTTGCTAAGTTGCTGAGGGTCTCACTAAGTTGTTAAGGATGGCCTGAAACTTGTAATCTTCCTGCTTCAGCTTCCCAAGTTGTTGGGATTACAGGTGTGTGCCACCATTCCTGGAAACTTACATCTTTATAAGACTTTTTCACAAAAATTAATTTGCACACTTAAAAAAGTCCTTTGATAGTCATTGCTGTCCATAATTATAAAGATTTTGCCATAGGATAAATCAAATATCAGTATATGTAAAGTCTCATGACGATTATACCTGAACAACTTTCATAAATTTGTTAGGTTCTCTCTCCTTGACTTTAAAAATCAGTTTATATTAATAATTATGAAAATGTAGCATGAATTTATTCTGTGACAGTATCTCAAAATCTTTATGAAATAAGAGAGCTGGTAGTAAAGTATTTTATAAATAATCTAACACAAAGAAAATTAGTATCCTACTGAGAAGGGAAATAATTGCCGTTTATTTTTATAATAGATCTCTACGATAATAAATGGGCAATGATTATTTAAAAAAACAGAAGTTAGAAGTTTGGTATAATACCTTTGAGACTTGATTTGAGCCCCACTTTATAAACTTTGAAATCTTAAACAAGTTATCTAAACCTTATTATTTTTGAGTTTTCTCCTTAAATGTAGAATAATTCAGATTAGTTATATGAAGGGAAGTAGTGTGGGATGGTGGAGAGAGAGAAGAGAGTGTGCGTACCTTGGGTTATTCAAGTGAGAGGATAGGCCAGGAGAGTCTGCTTCAGGGCCTGGGAGCCTGGGAGTACTTTCAGCAAATCTCACCAGGGGCCCACAGGAGCCTATTAGGTGGTAGTAAATTAAAGTTTTTCCTGATCTGCTAAACTATTATTTAAAAAACAAAAACATTTTTGTTTCTCCACATCAAAAGTTCACCTTTCTCCCTGTCAAAAGTTCACCTTTCTCCCTGGACCCATTATCTCTTTTGACTTACAGTTTGTTCTTTATTTTCCCTTGAAATGCCCAAAATACAGAACTAAATAAATATTACACTTTTGAGCCATAGTTTTTAAAAATGAGTGGATTAAACCTTTTATATTTTCTTAGTTTTTTTTTTCTTTCAGTAACAGTATCTTATAGTTTATAACTATAACCAGCATGCTCTACCTGCAACCCCTGCCCCTGTCATCAGTGGCCCTCAGTGACTCTCGGAGTACATGGGTTAGAGACCATTAAGAAAAACATTAATTAGAATCATGTTTATACATGTCTTGTCAATGAAAGAATTTGGCTTTAAATGGACCACAATGACTTAATTCATACTGTTGCTTTTATTTTTCATCATCTACTTTTTTATTAGCATGTTATAATTATACATAGTAGAATTTATTGTATATTCATACATTTTTAATACTAACACGTGTCCATTCTTGTTCAATGTCTTAATAGAAAACTGATTGATACAGTTATCATCAAGGAAAAGGTCTTAATATATCTGTCCTTTAAAACAGAATTGCCAAGAGGATTGTGATTCAAATTTGCTTTTTAGCTTTTTTTTATGTAGAAACACTTAGTTGCTACCATTAGCTCTTAGCCATGCTAATGGAATGTCTAGTTTTGACATTGAATGTAATTTGTATGTCAGAAGTTTTTAATACTCATAATTTTTCATTTATAATTCAACTATGCATTTGAAATGAACAGTATGAGCATGTTAAGTTTTTCTCTTTAAAATCAGATTTGGAATATATACAAAAATAGAGTAAACTATTTTACTATAGCTACAACTGTTTATCAATATTTGTCAATTTTAGAAGGAGCTTTCTTGCCTTTTTTATTTTCAAAAACCCCTTGTGGTATAGTAGTAGCTCCTTAATGTCTGGTGTGATGATATAGTCAAGAATAGTGTTTTGTTTTACTAAATATAAAATAATACCATAAGTATAAGAGAAATTGAAAATATTTGATACTTGTAATGATCAAAGTAAATAGTGACTGCCATTTATTTTAAATTAGAAAACCATTATGGATAACACTGACCAATTTTGTAAGTATTATTTGGCAAATCTATGATCCAGGGCTGGTTTAATTCATCTACTACATATGCAGAGATTGTAGTTAGTCTGTTTCAGATACAATGTATTATTGTCTTATTCTACTTGCCTCAAGTTAAACCATGCTGGTATTGTGTTAATATATTTTCTTTGCTCTATTGCCTCAAGGATCAAGTCCAGACTCCTTGATATGGCACATAGGTCTCTGTATTAACTGTCCTTAAGCAGCCTCTCAGGCTTTTTTTGTACCACCACTGCCCTTGTGACAGCCATACTGGACTGCTTCCCTGCCCTTGGTCTTGTAGCAGCCTTGCCCTTGGCCATTCCCCTGTGCTGTTTCCTTCTGTGAAGGCTTCCCTGATTCCACTGTTTACTTTTCCTTCCTGAGTTCTCTTAGCATTTTGTGCTTTCTTCTTTTATGCACATCCATTCCCTCGGAATTACTTACGCATTTGTGTCTTTCTTTTCCATTTAAATCTTGTGTAGGATAGGTGCATAGCTTTTTATTCTTTGTATTCTCAGAGTGTAATTCCTATGTCTGTTTAGCCACCAAATTGAATTTACTTATAACTGGGATATTAGCTGTAAGAACACAGCACCTTTTAACTTGTGACCTTAAAATGGGAAACCGCTAATATGTTGATTTAAAGAATTGATTTTAATTGTTTTAGAAACCACTCAAGAAGGTTATTATTGAAGAAACTGGTAATTTGATACAGACTATTGATGTGCCAGATAGCACTACTGCTGCTGCTCCAGAGGGTAATCCTATTAATCTAGCAAACGTAATAGCAGCCACAGGCACTGCTAGTAAGAAGAATTCAAGCCAAGATGACCTTTTGCCCCCAAGTGATACTCCACGAGCAAAAGTTTTGAAAATAGAAGAAATCAATGATACTTCAGCCTTGCCGTGAGTAGAAATACTGTTATTTGCTAATCATCTAGAATGACAGTAATTCCAGTAGAAAATTGATATTACTAAGAAGACTTTTGACTTACTGCAGTTTTTTGAACTGTCTCACTTTAGGTTCTAATTTTCTTTTATTTGTCTTTACTGTGAGAAAGATTTTGTTTAACAGTAATCACTTATTCCTTTATTGGAGCAGAGTTTTCAGAGATAATGTAGATATAAGAAAGTGCCTTAATCAAATTGATTTTGTTGATTTTCTTTTCTAGAACTTCAGTGTATATATTTTACTATTTAATTGAACAAAAAATTTTAATTTTTTAAAAGGAATATCCATAAAAAAATGCAGAATTTAGATACTACTTTTCTTTTTTTAAAATATTTTTAGTTGTAGTTGGACATAATACCTTTATTTTGTTTCCTTATTTTTTTTATGTGGTACCAAAGTTCAAACCCAGTGCCTCACATGTGCTAGATAAATGCAATACCACTGAGCTACAAAACCAGCCCAAGATATTACCTTTATTTTCTTTTTTAAAAAAATATATATTTTAATTGTAGTTGGACACAATACCTTTGTTTTTTATTTCTTTTTATGTGGTGCTGAGGATCGAACCCAGAGCCTCCAACATGCTAGGCAAGCGCTCTACCGCTGAGCCCTAGTCTTAGCCCCTCTTTCTTTCTTTCTTTCTTTCTTTCTTTCTTTCTTTCTTTCTTTCTTTCTTTCTTTCTTTCTTTCTTTCTTTCTTTCTTTCTTTCTTTCTCTTTCTATTTGCAGAATGCATTACAAATATTATTACATATGTAGAGCTCAATTTTTCTTATCTCTGATTGTATACATAGTATACTCACACCAATTTGTGTCCTCATACATGTACTTTGGATAATAATGATCATCACATTCAACCATCATTAATTATCCCATGCCCCCTCCCACCCCTCTGCCCTACCTAGAGTTTTGTCTATTCCTTCCGTGCTCCCCCTCTCTATCCCACTATGAATCAGCTTCCTTACATCAAAGAAAACATTCGGCATTTGGTTTTTTGGTATTGGCTAACTTCACTTAGCATTATCTTCTCTAACTCCATCCATTTACCTGCAAATGCCATGATTTTATTCTTTTTAATTGCTGAGTAATATTACATTGTGTATATATGCCACATTTTTTTAATCCATTCATCTATTGAAGGCTAGCCCCTATTTTCTATACCCATTAATATTGAAGACTGTTGGGCACTCTTTAAATTTTGGGATTAAATAATTCCATGAGTTTCCTAAATATGAAAATATAGATGATACAGACTGATTAGGTTTATTTTGCGTTACTGTTTAGTATTACATATAATTTTTTTTTAGTTGTTGATGTACCTTTATTTATTTATTTATATGTGGTGCTGAGGATCGAACCTGGTGCTAGACAAGTGCTCTGTCACTGAGCCATAATCCAAGCCCACATATGATCTTATAGTTAGTCTTACATTGACATTCAGCAAACCTGTGAATTTTCACTTTTTTGTTTTATTTTAAACTTTGAACATTAGTGATAATTTTACTTGAAGAGATAATATGGATTGATGGGAATATAGTAATTGGGTAGCTTTTGTAAAACAAAAGGAAGAAGCATTTTCTTCTTAGAAATATCTTGTAACTGATAGTTTGTATTTCTGAAAGGCTGAGTTGTGAGATTTTTTTTTGATGCAGTCCTGCAGTAGAGATGGTATTCTCAAAGGCTGACCAGGCTAGTGACCTAACAGATGAGAATAGTCATTGTATAGCTAGAATATGAAAATTTGCAAGGGCATAGTCTTTTTTTTTTTTTCAAAACTATATATTATTAGTCAAAAGAATTTAATACTTGTAGAATACAAATAAATAACATTAATACATTAGAAATTTAAAAATCTTTAGTGCAATTTTCTTTATTGAGCTTTGACTATTTATGATTCATTTCTAATTGTTTGATTGATGCCTCTGAAATATTTCAGACCTCGAGTCAGTTTGAAACAGGACATTAGCCAGTCTTTGAGTGAGAAAATTTCTATAAAGGGAGAACAAGTACCTGCTAAGTTTGTCACATCTGCTCTGCCTCCAGTTCCTGCCAACTCATTCCAGCTTGAATCTGATTTCAGACATCTGAAAGGTTCTCCAGATATGTTGTATCAGTATTTAAAGGTAAGAGAGAGGAAGCTAGTAATTCTTGGAAGTAAAAGGTCCAAGAACTTTTGTCACTGTATAATAGTGCTATAATATTTGCTTTTTGAATGACATAATATTAGAAAATGCATTTCCCCTTGCTTAATACATATTATCATCATCTTGCCAGAACATTTAAAAATATTTGCAACCAGGGAACCTTGGTTTTTAACTTTGGAAATAGGTTCTGTATTAAATTCTAATGTCTAAAATAACTCAGTGTAATTTTATTTCTCATATAGCTTATGCTTAATCTTTCATCCTTCAAGCTGAAATACATTGAATGACTTCTGTGTGTCAAGTAATTTGCAATGTTTAGACAATTATTTTTCTGAAAACAAATGAGCTTTTATTTGCTCCAAGATACAGAATTGAATCATAAGAACTTTAGTTCTTATGATTAAAAAGCACTAAATAATAGATTAGAATAGAACTTAATAATAATAGAACTGAATAACAGATTAACATAGTGTTTTTCAAGTATAATGATAGTATCTAACTCCCTTAGAATTAAGTAATAAACTGTCATTTCAAATTTGTTATCTCATTTAATTTTCCTTTTAAATATTTCTAGTTCTATCTAGTTCTTCCTCTTTGAAAGTACAGGTTGTCCCTTGTAGAGTGGTGTCTGTATGTTCATGTGATTATTTTTTTTCCCCTTATTGAAATAGATTATCTGTTGTTCTCTCAGAATTGCATTTAAATGTGGTCCCATTTATATTTATTAGATATTAATGCATTATAATTACTCTTTTTTTAATATTTATTTTTTAGTTGTACATAATACTTTTATTTTGTTTATTTTTATGTGGTGCTGAGGATCGAACCCCGGGCCTCGCACATGCTAGGCGAGCGCTCTACCGCTGAGCCATGACCCCAGCCCTATAATTATTCTTATTACTTTTATTTAAACAGTTTGTAAATAATTTGTGCAATGTGAATGTTGCCACAATTTAATTTTCTGTTTTTCCCAAGCAAATTGAACCATCCTTGTATCCTAAGTTGTTTCAGAAGAATCTAGATCCAGATATATTCAACCAAATCATTAAAATTCTGCATGACTTTTACATTGAGTAAGTTGAATATTTTAATTATGCTGTCATATTGTAATACTGTGATTTGGAAAATTAATTCTTTGACATTAATATTTTATACATAGCAAAATTAACTTTCTAGTAAATTTTAACATTACAGAAGTTATAAAGATATGACAAGTATAGACAAAAGCGTGAAAGCTTAAGTGGGAGGAAAATGTAGGTTTTTTTTTTCCTGTTTTTTTAGTTGTAGTTGAGCACAATACCTTTATTTTATTTATTTATTTTTATGTGGTACTGAAGATCAAACCCAGGGTGCCTCGCACATGCTAGGTGAGCACTTTACTGCTGAACCACAACTCCAGCCGTGGATTTAATTTTTTTTGTAGAAAAGTAGGATGTGGAAATGACCAGCATTAGAATAATGGTTTCTCTGTACTAAGCTCTCATTTAAGAATATTATAATTTCTTTGGCTGATTTTGAGAAATTTTATCATTTGGGGACTTAAAATATAAACAGTATCCAGGGAAAATATAAAAAGTGACAATCTTACTTGTGTATAATTAGAAATATTGTATTAGTAAACAGAATTAAATGAGTTACTTTTAACTGATTATTGGTTTTTATTTTTTGGATTATTTCAGGAGAGAAAAGCCATCACTTATTTTTGAAATCTTACAAAGACTTTCTGAACTAAAAAGGTTTGATATGGCAGTAATGTTTATGTCAGAATCTGAGAAAAAGAGTAAGTTCTAAAAGGTTTTTCTATTTCTAGTTGTTCTTATATGTTCCTTTACTGTTCAAAGAATGACAACAGACTTTATTTACAAGGTATATGCAATTACATGTAAGTTAATTATAATTACATTAAGTTGTTAATTGAAGTGCAGTTAAATTAAGTACAATTAAAATTGTATTTTTAATCCTGACAGTAGTAGCAAATGTAGGTACTATTATTGCTATTATTGTTCTCTCTGGTGTTTTTTCTTTTTTCTTTTTTTTTTTTGTACTAGAGATTGAACCCAGGGGTGCTTAACCACCAAACCACCTCCCCAGCCCTTTTTATTTTGAGACAGGGATTCGTCAAGTTGCTGAGGTTGGCCTCCTGCCTTAGCCTCCCGAATTGCTGGGATTACAGGCAACTAATTTTTAAAAATTACATTTTTAGTTTTTAATTTTAATTAAAAATTTAATTTTCATTTTTAAAATTATAATTTTAATTAATGGGCCAGGCATTTGTTCTTTCTTTTCTTTTTTTTAAGAATAAATATATAAGTGTTTATATATACAAGTAATGAAAATATTAAGTCAAATGATTTACATTTGTCAAAATAGTCAAATCTATTTTACATTTTTTTACATGAGCTCTCTTATTATTATTTTTTGCATTATAATTCTTAATACACCTTTATACCACAATTTATCATATCTCTGTATATAAGATATGCCATTTGTTCTTTATAGAAGAAAAAACTGTCCAGTAGAGAGGTTAAGGAATTTGACCAAGGTCACATAGTTAAAAAAACACCCAGGATTTGAACCCTGACCTTCCACTTCTGGGCTCTTCTTAGAAGTGTGGTATGTGGCATAATAGTTGAATTCTTGCCATCATGGAGCATGTAGCTGTTGGGCCAGTATGGGCCTAATGTCTCATCCATTTTGAGGGAGATAATTCATTTTCTTGAGTTTGTTTCAGCTGAATTTTCAAAGAAGTTCAGGAGTCATTTAGATGAAGGAGTAAGGAAGAGTTTTGGACTAAGGGAATGATGCATGCTAGAAGTACTGAGGCAGGAAAGAGCAAAGTTCAGAGAATTAAAAATGTACGGTGACTGGATTATAGATTTGAGGGGTAAAGAATGGCAGGTAATGAGCTTATGTCCCTTTTGTATTTTCACATCTCTTATTTATTTTCACATGTCAGTCTTTGGCATGAAGGGTCAGTTTTGGGAAATCTTACAGTAAAATCGAACTGTGAAAACTTCATTTTTTGGGCTATATACTGGTTTCAGGGAAAAGCAAAATCAAATACAGGACTAATCAGTTTTTTTTGTATTTTAAAAATTAGCAAAAGCACAGTGTATCATTTTTAGATAACTCCTATATCAAATATACTTGATTCCTTTTCTTACTCTTTATTTCTAGAAATGAATAAATGATTCTTAATAAGAAAAATACTCTTGTACTTTGGAAAGTGGACATGTAATTTAGAGATTTTTTAAAAAATAGAATTTAATCCTAAAGCTTCTGCCTTATTTTTAGTGTACCCAAACCATTCTGTGAAATCCCGGATATGTCATTATTATTGCTGTTCTGACTTCATCATCTGCCATTTGTTCTTTTTTTTTTTTTTGGTGAGGGTTGAGCCAGTGGAGACCAGGGATTGAATTTAGGGTCACTCAACCACTGAGCCACATCCCCAGCCCTATTTTGTGTTTTATTGAGACAGGGTCTCACTGAGTTGCTTAGTGCCTTGCGATTGCTGAGGCTGGCTTAGAACTCCTCTTGTCTCAGCCTGGGAGCCAATGGGATAACAGGCGTGTACCACCATGCCAGGCTGCCACTTTTTTTTTCATTACTCCACCCCCAACTTGTTGGCTTTACTTCTTTTAATATGTTAAACTGCCAAACTTACTTTAACCTCAGGGACTTTATATTTCTTCCCTCAGCCTAGAATTTAGACTTTCCTACGTGTTGTCTTCACCTTGGTGCTTCCTGGCTTCTTTGAGTTTCACCTCACAGACACTTTCTTCACCAACTCTGGTTAAAATGACTGTCCACCTCCCATCACTTCCCCTAACTTTGTTTTCTAATCCTGCTTGATTTTTTTTCCTAACACATAACTGAGAGTGTTTCATGTATATGCTTATTATTTCTTTTTCCCTAACAGAACAAAAGCTCCATGAGAGCAGGAACTTTGTTTACCTTGGTCAGTAGGCCTCAGTGCTAGTACATAATAGCCTCTCAATATAGAAGTGTTGAATGATTTCTTGTCCCTCTAATGTGATATTATGTTCAGAGTGTACTTGAAGCATGTAAGCTTGCTCTTTAGACCAACCTACCAACTGTGTCTTGGTTGGGTCACAACTGTGTGCTAAGTTAAACATAGGAAGCATTTGGAATGGTTCTGGCATGTAATTAAGAATCCGTGAAGATAGCTGCTGTTATCCATATTTATATTGCCATTATCATTAATAGCTGTTCATAGTTCTCACATGAACTATGTTTTCCAAAGTTGAGTGTAGACCACTCAGGTAAGAATGATGATTTTATGATTCATAGACAAATCTTTTTTTAATACCATTTTTTAAATCCTTTAGTATTTATGTATTATTTAATCTAAAAATGTATTACTAGCCCATCAAATGTGATTTCATAGATATTATTGCTGATTTTCAATTTATAGTAATGATATAAAGTTTTAAAAAGATCTAAAATTGAAATAAAAATATTAAGTAAATAAAAGTTTACTTGTGGGGCTGAGGTTGTGGCTCAGTGGTAGAGTGCTTGCCTAGTATGTGTGAAGCACTGGTTCGATTCTCAGCACCACATATAAATAAATAAAATATCCATCAACAACTAAAAAAAAGTATTTAAAAAGTATATTTGTTAGGCCAAAAACTTTTTAGGCTGTTATAGAATAAATTAAGTTTATTCTGTAAGATTAATGTCATTAACGATGTAAGGGAAATTTTGTACTGTTAAAACAAAATATTTTGGAAAGAAACATTGTTGAATTATTATAATTTTCATTCTCAAGTTGGCTTTTTAAATATGTGAGTTGGAATTTATAAGTAATTTTAATTATTGCTTTTAAAATATAAAAAAACTTTTATTTGACAGATCAGATTACTTCTTTTAGTTCACATTTTGCTTAGTTTTTTTGAAAATGAGATTAAAATGGATTTTTTTTTCTCTTTCAGTTGCACATGTATTGTTCAATCACATAGACAAATCAGGATTGAAAGATAATTCTGTTGAAGAACTCAAGAAAAGATATGGTGGTTGAAGATGTTTTTGACTTCCACATGTAAATTTTTTTTTCTACTGAAAATATAAAATGTTTTGCTTTTTCAGAAACCATATAGAAAAGGACTCACTTTGGACATAAATTAATTAACTATAAAGTGAATTGTGAGAATTGTATTCTGGTGAACTATTTGTAAGTCTTTCTAAAAATAAAAATATAAATAATGGCACATTTGTAAGAATCAGCATTTTGTTTTACAAATCATTTAAAATGTTACATTTAGATACATTCTTTAGTGTTCATAAATATTACGTTTTTGTATTTTCATGAGTTTTTGTAACTGTGACAAAGCTGCTTCATACAGCTATATACAGGGAATTAGGTAGATAAAAAAGATAGTTGCCCTTTTTTTTGCCTAAATTAAAGAATTCCTTCATCCACTGGTGGGAACCAAGCCGAGTTTCTCAGCTTCTCTGAAGGACTTTTACCATTTTTATCTCCTCAAATCTTATTTTATGATGCTTGTAGTTTATAAGACTTTCAAATCACAATTCAGCTATCACGTTAGAACCAGATCTGGTTGAGCATAGAGCAGTAACTGATCATGAGTCCTTGAGCAAGCTCCACACATTCTCTAACCCTGATCCTGTTTTCCAAACCTTTTCTGCTTGTGAGGTTCTGGGTTCAAGTGTTAACTCTGATGTTGGAAGTTAATGCTTGGGGCAATTACTTGACAGCTCTAAACCTCTTATTTCCTACAAGGCATCATGTGAGTATTAAAAGTGCTTAGGAAAGTTCCTAGGGCCAATAGTAGTAACTAGCAAGGATTAAGACTCTCTATGGTCTTTTCTTGGGGGAGATGCTTTTTGTCTAATCCTCACAGCAACCCTACCTGGTAGGTTCTTTCTATTTCCATTTTACAGGTAGCAAACAGGAAGCCAAGAGAAGCAAACTAATCCCTCAGGGTCATGTTACCTGTAAATGATATAGCTAGGATTTAAACTGAGGCCTTCATTTCACTTGAGGCCATGATGTAACCATGGAAGAGGTGACATCTAGGTTCAGAGATGAAGGATTAGAAAGAATAATCCAGGTAACCAAGCAGAAATCATGGTCTTGATAGAACAGCCTGGAATGGAGAGCTGTGAGAATAGGACACATTGAGGGATTTGTAGGCAGTAGAGAATCTGGGGCTTGGCTGTAAGCAGAGGGGCGAGGGAATTGGAGCCAAATCATGAAGGCTTTCTTAAAGTGACAAAAGAGGTCAGTTTTCTGAAAGTGATAGGGAACCACGGGCTTCATTTTACAAATAAGGAAATTGAGGCATATGTGGGTTATATAATTTGCTCATTATCACTTTACTAACAAGTAATGGGACAAAGATACTATATCAATCTGATTTCAGAGGCTACATACTCAGTGATCATTCTATACTGTATTGTCTCCTTGGAGGTATAGAGAAGGCAGATTTAAAATAAGGTTAAAATATGTTTAGGAGGGAAGATCAGGATTGGCATTTATTCATCAATTCGGTCATTTCTTGAGCCTATAATGTGCCCATTGGGGACTAAACACTGGAGAAAACAGTTTTGCTCCCCAGTAATTCACAGTGCAGTCAGGAGTCACATGAGCAATTGTGGAACAGTGTCATGAGTGCCCTGATAAGGTTTGGAGAGGGCACCCCTGGAGTACAGAAGGGCAATTCTGAGTCAGACTGGATGGGACAGGGAAGAGGAGGCAGCAATTGTTATGAAATTGGAGATAGATGATGCAGGAACACAGGTGACGCTCGTGTAGTTAAGGGCTCCTTGACTAGCCATATTTGTGGGCAGTTACACGCTGGAGGGTCATGTGTGGAGTAGGGTTTGAGTTGACTGGCTACATTCTCCGTCCATTTGCTTTTCATTTGTTTATTTTTCTTGTGTACATGCCCTGACTACCTAATTAGATTTTAAGTTCCTGAAGGGTTGTGAAATTATCTTATATACTTTTAGTGTAAACATTGGCCTGGCCACAACAGAGGCTCAGCTAAGTTTATTGATTAACCTATTTAGATTACCACCATTTTCCCTAGATTAGGTGACAATCTAGCCTAATCATTTATTGTGGGTATTTAATACAGGATCCTCAACTCAAATTTGCAGAATTTTACCTCTCATAACTTTTTCAGTGTAATCACTTAAAGAAAGATGAAGTTACACATGGTATAGATTATCTTGATTGACTTGATGACATTTTGTTGCATAATTTGGGGTAGTAGGAAGGCTTAGCCAAAAATAATTTTAACATGATTGTTAATAAGTTTGAAACTCCCCCCGCCCTAACCCTTAACCGTGAAAATGAATAACCTCACTTCAGCTTAGTCCCAATAGCAGCCCATCTAGCTTCAAGGCTTTTAACAAGGCAGGTGATACCTTTTAATTTCAGGGAGCAGTCCAAATGCTGTCCTTATTTTAGCCTGGTAGCAGCAAGGAGTCAGAATTCCTCACATCCCTTCTCTCTGAAAAAGGCTGTTATCTAACATAGGAACAGCTAAAGTATCTGGGAATCTGATGCTGATGCTGACTGTGGAGTTTGAAATTAGCAAAAAAGGCCTCTAGATAATTTTATTTAATAAATGTTCATATCTATCTGCTTGCCATAGTCAGACTTTGTCTTCCCAAAGTCTGTATGTTGAAATCTAATTACCACTGTAATGGAATTAGAAGTGGGGCCTTTTTGATTAGATCATGAGGGCTCAGGATTTGTGCACTTAAAAAGAGGCCCCAGAGAGCTGCCCTACCCCCATGTGTTATGTAAGGTTGTAACCAGATACCTAATCTGCCTTGATCTTGGACTTCCCATTCTCCAGAACTGGGAAATAAACTTCTGTTGTTTATAAACTACCCAGTTTATGATATTTTGTTATAGCAGCCTGATCAGATTAAGGCTTTAGTATATCCATATTTTGTAGTAGGCTAATCAACAAAGGCAGGATTTGTATGGGTAGGCAGCTTTGGAGGAGGCCCTGGTTAGTACTACAGAGGACCTCCCAAGGGTTGGTCTTTTGGGTTCATTGGAGACTTCTCTTACACCAAAATCCCGGAATGTGTCTAGGAAGTGTATTTAGTATATTTTACATGACAGTGCTCCTTCAGTTTATTTGACTTCTGTGATCATAACATGCCAATCAAACAAATGGGAGATAGGACAAGCATTCCCTGGGGCGTACATAATTGGTCCATGTGCTTGGGCAGTGACTGGCACTGTACTGATCCCTGCAAAGGAGCCAGATGGTGATTGATGAAAGACTTTATGGAGGGATTTGGAAGATTATCCTGGAGCTGGTGATTAGGGGAAGAGACTGGAGATGACTTGGAAGAGGTAGGGTCTGAGCAGGCCTAGCAGGATAGATAGGATCGGGGTAGGTGGAAGAAAGTAAGGCTTCTCTATCAAGAGATTTACCTTAACTGCCAGGCGGCACAGATGTGTGGCAAAATGGTGGAGTGGAAATTGTTGTGACAGCAGTTCCCAAGTGGCACATATAAGGCCCAGATCTATTCGCTCTGGAGACATCTTGGGGAGGAGAACTGTAGCATTTGGTTTGTCTCCTGGTGTATCTTATATTTTGTATGAGGACATTTCATTATTTAACCTTTGTGCTTTGAAATATTGACCTGAGAAGTCAGGTGAGAGAAAAGGGATCAGACACTCTAGGAATTGACAGATAAAACTAACTGTTTAGGCCTTATTAGATTCCTTTGCATTTACCCTTTCTTTAGCAGAGAGTGTAAATAAGGAACATATGGCTGAGTTCTAGGGGTTTTGTTAATCTACTTGTGGTTTGTTTTACTGACTGATTTTAAATCACCCCAACTAGTGAACACATACTAGTCATGACCCTGAGGCTGATGGTGGGGGAAAATGTCATTTTATAAAACTAGGGGCAACTCTTGGGTGGGTAAAACAGATGAAATTGGGAAAAAAAATCAACAGATTAGGGTAGGGCCATAAGAAATATTGGAAAGCATGTACAATGTCATGAATTCAAAGTTTCTCAGCTGCTAAGAAGTGACTGAACTATATTAAATGCTTTTCCAACTCCTGGCCAGGTTCTCTTTTGGTAATGAGTCTTGCTGCAGTCCCTTCTTCCCTCAGGAGGTAGACCAGTTTGCACAGGGCAGAGTCTTGAATAGGCATTCTAGATGATGTGTACACTGCATGAGAGGTGAGTACAGTGTCATTATCTCTGTCATGGCAGTGATTTGAACTTGAACATCATGCTAAAGTAATTCTCAGTTTGATTTTAAGAAAAGAGAATTTTAAAAAAAGCTATTCTCAGCCTGAAAGAAGAATGAAATTATGGCATTTGTAGGTAGATGGATGGAGCTGGAGACTATCATGTGAAATAAGCCAATCCCAAAAAACCAATGGCCAAATATTTTCTCTGATATGTGGATGGTGATTCACAATAAAGTGTGCGGGGTGGTGGTGGGGTTTGGAAAAATAGAAGTACTTTGGATTAGGCAGAAGGGCGTGAATGGAGGGAGGGGGCATGGGGTTAGTAAAAATAGTAGAATGAATCAGACATTATTACCCTATGTGCATATGTGATTACACGATTGGTATGAGTCTACAACAAGTATAACCAAAAGAATGAGAAGTTATACTTCATTTATGTATGATGTGTCAAAGTGCATTCTACTGTCACATGTATAACTAATTAGAACAAATTTAAAAAATACCATTTGTGAATAGTGAAGGTTTAAAAAAAAGCCATTCTATAGCCAGAGTGGTGGAAATACATGAGGGCAGATGACTGAGTCATTCCACCAATCATACATGTACTAGAATTTTGCAATACCATTGAGAATACATTTGAAACTGTCCCAAAGAATCTGGGCCATAGTAAAAGAGTTTTGTTGCAATAATATCCTCTGTGCTATATTGACATTTTTACTCAGTTTATCTTATTTGCCCCTGGTAACCATCCAGTGAGATATTTAATGCAGTTATTACTTGGATTGGGAGAGACTAAGTTACTTGCTAGAGAGACACGTGAAAGTGACATAACTCAAAACTCTGGTGGTTCCAGAAACCTGTCAGGTCTCCTTATGAAAATTGTGGACTTTATTCGGTCAACTTTTTAGGATTGTGGATTCAGTGGTACTGTGGACTGAATGAATGTATGTTCCCTAGATTCATGTGTTGAAACTCTAGGTCCCAATGTGATAGATTGGCAATGAGAATAGAGCCCTCATGAAGTTAGTGCCCCTGGGAGAAGAAACAGGAGAGAGCTTTCTCTCTCCCTCTTCTGGAGCTTGCTCTTTACCATGTGAGAATACAAGAGAAGATGGCCATCTGCAAACTAAGAAGAGAGCTCTCACCAGACACTGAGTCTCCTGGTGTCCTAATCTTGGACTTCTCAGTGTCCAGGACTGACAAAATAAATGTTTTATAAGCCACCCAGTTTTTTTTTTTTCTTAAAAAGAAAAAAAACTAGTTTAATAGACCTCTTCATGTTGTAGATTTTTATTTCCCAAACACTTAATTTCAGAGAGAATCTAAAGCCTTACATCCTCCTTTGGGGCCATTTTCAGGGACTGAAATTATTGTAACATTGTTTATGTCATCTTTTAAAATGAGCTTTTTATTAAAAATATTAAAGCAGTAAAAAAAAACCAATACATTTGATTTTCTTAAAAAAATGCAATTTCAACTAAGACAAAGAATGTGGGGCGCATTCTTCCTTTTCCCAGTACTTTAGTACATGAGCCCTAGAGGTTAAAAAAATACCAGATTGAACTTTGAAGGGGAAGAACTGTCACAAAAATGTAGTTAGAAGGGGGCGTTTTTAGGGCCAGGAAGTATGTGTGGTGGGAAATGGGTTTGATACTTAGGTCTGTTCTAAACACCAACACCCACAGACACCAGTTTCTGCTGTACTTCCTTTTCTTTTTAGCTTCCAACATTAGTAAACTGTTTTGATATTTACTTTGTGGAATCCATTTAAGTAATAAAATATGGTGAGTTTGGTATCTACTCTTACTGGGATTATTGAATATGCATTTCCCTAACATCAGATCAAAGTCCAGGTATCTCAGAATTATGATGAAGTATATTTGCAATGGCAAAAAGGCAGGTTGACCAAGATGTCATAGTTTTGTGGTCATTGGTTTTGATTTCTATGCTCAGTTCTGTCCTTTCTACTCTTTGAACCAACCCTTGTGAATGCCGAACATCTGCGCATTCTTTGTGAGTAGTTACTGCTGGCGGGACAGGTATTAACATATTAGGATGGTGAGAAACCAAAGTCAAAGATATCCATAATTGTGCCCACCAGTAAGTAGCAATGGCAGAGGTGGCAATCTGTTTTCCCGCCAAAGTTGCCATTGACCTGATTTTTTTTTTTTAAAAGTGAGAGAGGAGAGAGAGAGAGAATTTTTTTTTTTAATATTTATTTTTTAGTTCTCGGCGGACACAACATCTTTGTTGGTATGTGGTGCTGAGGATCGAACCCGGGCTGCACACATGCCAGGCGAGCGTGCTACCGCTTGAGCCACATCCCCAGCCCGCCAATGACCTGATTTTAACCTTAATAGCCTACAGTTCAAGACCTAGGGCAGTATTGCCACTAGAGTCTGGCAATGTGGAAGCTCTCCTTGGCTATAGACTTGATTGTGTTCTCAGCTCTGACTCCAGATTAGCCATGTTGAAGTGCCAGAGGTCCTTTCGCCAGATACATTTCCCTACTTGTTGCTGGACTGCCTGAAGATTCTATCCTAGACTTCTTAGAGACAAACATTTTTAAATTGACCCAGACATTACTATAATTCAAAAAATGAGCAGAGTGGATTTATCTGATCCAACTTTTTCACTCTCATGCTTTGGAAAGTAGGATCCTGAAGGAGTCTAAAGACAGCCTTGGGAGACCAAAGCAAAGAAGGATTTGAGGCAATCCAGAAGTGAGAAGGGTGGGTGTTTAACTGGGGAAATGGAGAAGGAGAAGAGAAAGGGAGACAAATCTGCCTGCCTCCTGAATTTTGCTGGAGCAGGGGCTAAGAGAGGCTGAAGCCCCAGGCTCACAACCTTGACAGTATTTTTGAGTCTCCAGGCTGTGCATTTTCCTGAGTTAATTCAATACTAGATACTCATTACTAACTTATAGGTCTGGTTATTATTACTTTTAATAATAACTAGATTGAGGCTAGAGGAGCCTTTGATGCTATAAGAAAATCCCCATCTGCAATAGGAAGGTCATCCGAAGCCCCCAATATGTTGGAAAGGCAGAAACAAAATCCAGAGAGAGAGAAGCAGATTCAAATTCCTTTCTACAGCCATGACCAGCATATCCTCAAGGGCTCCAGTCTGAGGGAGTCATCCTTCCCAGTTATGTTGTTTCCTGGGTCACTAGAAGACCTTGGTCTTTTGTTGGATTATAGGACACACAAATCTGCCCTGTCCATTTTTTTGCCAGTCCTGCCTAGGGCCTCCCTAGTCTCCCTGTTGTGGTCATCCTGTGGTTTCTTCTTAGGCTGCTCCTCCCAGATCTGCTTAACATCAGGCCCTGGCCCCTCTCACTTCTCCAGCACAGCTGGTACAAAAAGGCAGCGTTGAACAGCGTTTACTCAACACATGGGGGTGCCATCCAGTCATTATGGGACATAAAAGAACTTTAGAGCTAGGCACTGCTGCTCCTGGAGTCCACTGGCTGCTGCTTTTCACTCCACCTCAAGATCAGACTTCCCAGTCAATGGGCCTAGGCTAAATAAAGTGAAACCCCCTCCCTCTCAACACTTTCCCTCCCCTCCCCTCTTCCCTCCCTTCTCCTCTTCTCCCCTCCAGTTTATAGTCTCTGCAGAAGTTCCCCAGCTCTCCTTGAAGAATGGCTTCATGTTTAAAGGCTCAACATCATTTTGTAGCTTCCCTGCTAGGATTGCACCTGGTTTCAGCTGAAAATGGATACGCATTTACCTTAGATCTGCTTGACCAAACCGTGTTTCCCAGGACGAGGGGAGAATCTTAACAAAGGAGAAAGAAAATCTGGTGCACATAAGAATGTAGAAAATGCTTCTGATTCCCCAAGCACTATGTTAATGCTTTCGTTTTGTTTCACACATGCTATTACAATGGGCACCTAGGAATTGATCTTGCTTCTCTCCCTTTTTACTCATCCTATCACCACCTTTTCCACCTAAGAAAGCCTGATTTGGATAATCAGAGTCTCTGTCAAATCAGGTCTCTGGTGTCTTGAGTAAATCAGCCTTTGCAGTCTTGAGATATTAAGTGACATTGATGTTTGCCATCTTATTTTTCAACACTTGATTTGTCACTGCATTTGATAGAGCAAAGCTGCATAAAGTTTTCACTAGCCAACCACATGACAGCATTAGCCACTGAAGAACTGGAAGATCCATTAACAGGTCAACTTATGACCTCCTTTTTTTTTTTTTTTTTTTTTTTTTGTGGTGCTGGGAGAACCTAGGGCCTTGGGCATGTGAGACAAGTACTCTACCAACTGAGCTATATCCTCAGCTCAGCTGTAGATGACCTGCATTCAGGACTAAGATTTTTTCATCACTATTGTGATTGACATTGATTAACTATATCACCCTTGGTACACAAGGTCATAAGGAAAGCAAAGAGTCAATTTCATGTCTTAATTCCTCTTCATAGACCTGGCACTGCTATTTATTTAGCTTGGAGCTAGATTATTTTTAAAGGGCCGTGTTTTTAGCTTTGATCCAGGAGATGGCACTGTGCTTTTCATTTTGGGACTTTGCTGTGAATTTTCACACTGCTGACTCCCAGAAGCTGCTGTATAGAATAAGGCGGTGCATTGTGAATTTCATGATGTAATGTGTTCATTGGCCCACTACATCAAAACATTAACAAAAATCGAATTTTTGAATTATAGTAAGGTGGTTGTATAAATCTATAAAGTTACTTATTTTTATCAATCAAATAGTGAATATGATATGGTACTAGGTATTTAGGAGGTAAAATAGAAATAAAAAAAGTCATCATTACTTAAAATCTATATGTGGACTTGAAGGGATAATAGAAGTTTTTTTTAAAAAAAGAGAAATACGTCAAATGAATCAGGAGTTAGGAGAAAGGAGTTACTGTGGTCTGACATCAGCAAGATTTCTGAGCTGCAGGTGGCATTTAAGAGGATTGGTAAGAACTCCTTCACAGAAGACGGTGAAGTAAGCATATCCATTTTCCTCCTCCTCTTTCCTCAGATCCTATTAAAGTAATAGAAATGATTTCAAAAGGATAAATCATAAACAGCAAAAAGAGAACATAGCATTAGGAAATAAGACAGTGGCAAACTTTAAAATGATGAGGTGAAGGAGTTGTAGAAAGGATTTGCATGAAAGAGTGTAATGAATTGTGTTATGGGGTGAAACGTATTCACCACAGATTCATATGTTGAGGTCCTCACCCTCAGGACCCCAGAATGTGGTTTTATTTGTAGATGGAGTCTTTTTTTTAATCTCAAAAAATTTTTTAGTTGTTGATGGACCTTTGTTTATTAATCTATGTGTGGTGCTGATAATCAAACCCAGTGCCTCACACATGCTAGGCAAGTGCTCTACCACTGAGCTACAACCTCACCCCCTGTATATGGAGTCTTTAAATAGTAATGAAGTTAAAATGAGGTTGTTGGTGGGTGAACCCTAATATGATCATTGCCCTTGAAAGAAGGAGACTAGGACACCCATGTTTAGAGGGAAGACCGTGTGAAGATACAGACAGAAAACAGCCATCTGTAAAATGAGGAGAGAGGCATCGAGAAGAGATTGACCTGCTGACACCTTGATCTCAGACTACTTCTTCCCCTTCTCCTTTTTTTTTTTTTTTTTTTTTTTTTGTACCAGGGATTGAACCCAGGGCACTCAACCACTGAGCCATACTCTGTCCCTTTTTACATTTTATTTTGAAGCAGGATCTCACTAAGTCACTTATGGCCTTGCTAAGTTGCTGAGACTGGCTTTGAACTTGTGATCCTCTTGCCTCAGCCTCCTGAGTTGCTGAATTACAGGTATGCGCCACTTCGCCTGACAATCTCAGACTTATAACTTCCAGAATTTTGAGAAAATAAATGTCTGTTCTTTAGGCCACCAAGCCTGGGGTACTATAGTAGCTCTAGCAGATGAATGCAGAGGGTACTCTACATTCCAGACTCTGGTTAGGGAACACCAGGTGCAGTAAAGGGTGTCTACCATTAATTTTGGGAAATTCCCAGTAATTATTGCTTTGAATATTTCCTCTGCTCCTTTATCTCTTTCTTGTATTTCTTAGGTGTATGTCATTATCTGTTTGAATTGTTCCACAGTTCTTCAATATTTTGTCTTTTTCGTTCTTTGAATTTCAGCTTGGGAAGTTTTGTGTCCTACATTTAGGTCTGTGATCCATTTTGAGTTAATTCTAGTGAAAACCTCTCTGATAAGTAGGCTGGCTCTATCTTCTAGCATTTTGCTTAGTAAGAGTGGTGAGGGTAGACATCCTGCCTTGTGCTCTGCCGCAGTCTGGCTGGGCAAAATAATGGGGGGGGGGTGACAAGCAACTTGCGAAGGTTGATACAGTGGGAGCCGCTTTATTGTAGGACAGCAGAGGTATATATACATAACTGAATACACAGCTTGACTCAATTTAGCATCATCCAGTTACTGCAATCAGTCATTAAGGAATCCTCATCATCTTAATAATTATACACAGCTTAACTTAATTGACATAATCTAGACACAGCAGCCAGTCATTAAGGAATCTCCATCATCTTAATGGCTCGCTGGCGTTACTTCTCAAACCACTCCTCCTGGCAAAGTGCCAGGCGCCATCTTGACTTGTCTGTGGCCCTCAACAGTGCCCCATTTTGGAGGAAGCATTCATTCTTTCACGATTGAGTATAATGCTAGATGTAGTTTTTTGCAGATACTCTTTATCAGGTTGAGGTGAGACCTATTTCTATTATTCTGAGACTTTATTAATTTAATTATTTTTAAGAATAAGCATCGTTTCAAAGGCTTTTCCTGAAATTGTTAAAATCAGTTGATTTTTTAAAATTAGCCTTTACTATGATGGATTACATTGATTTTCAGATACTGAACTAGCCTTGCATTTCTGGAATAAACCCAACTGGGTCATGGTTTATACTTCATTTTATAATGCTAAATTTCATTTGCTAATTTTTTCAAAGGAATATTTTATTTTATTATTTTTATTTTTAATTTATTTATTTTTATTTCTTACATACATTAAAAGGAATATTTTAAAAGGAATATGAAGGATATTGGTCTGTAGTTTTTTGGGGGGAGGTGGGGTTTGTTTTTGATGTCAGAGTAAAATAATCTTCAAAAATGAATTGGGAGTCAAGTGTGGTAACTGGTGGCACATGTCTGTAATTCCAGCTATTTGGGAGGCCAAGACAGGAGGATGGTGAGTTTGAGGCTCACCTGAGTAACTTGGAAAGACTATTGTCTCAAAACAAAATAAAATAAGAAGGGTGGCAGATGTCACTCTGTGGTAGAGTGTTTACCTACCATGTATGAAGCCATGGGTTCAATCTCCAGTATTTTTTTTAAAAAAGGAAATATTCTCTATATTTTGGTAGACATTATGTAGAATTGATGCCAATTCTTCTTCTTCTTTGGTATTGAGTATTGAATACCAAGGTGCTCAACCACTGAGCAACATTCTCAGCCCTTTTTTATATTTTATTTAAAGACAATCTTGCTGAGTTGCTAAGTGCCTCTCTGACTTTCTGAGGCTGGCTTTGTGCTCGAGAGCCTCCTGTCTCAGCCTCCTGAGCAGCTGGGATTGCAGGTGAGTGTGCCTATCGATGCTAATTCATATCTAAGCATTAGGTCAAATCTCTAGTGAAATAATTTAGGCCTATAGATTTTTGTTTTTGAGTTTTAAAATTGCAATTTCAATTTTCTTGATATTATAGGGTTATTCAAATTATCTGTTTCATATGAGGTGATGTATGATAGTTTACATTTCTTGAGATTTTGAGCCTTTAATGTAAATTTGATCTAGTTGTCAAGTTTGTGTGTGTAGAATTGTTTTTGCTATCCCCTTATTATCCTTTAATGTAGAGTCTGTAGGGATAGTCTGCTCATTCCTGATACTGGCAAATTGTGTCTTTTCTTTTCCTCTGTATAATTTAAATTCTTTTAAGTTTGTTGAGGTTTGTGTTATGTCAATCCTAAAACACATTTTTATGGGGCATAGAATTCTTGGTTGACAGTTCTTTCATTTCAATATGGAAATGAAGCTACTTCCTTCTGGCTTCCATGGTTTCTGGTGAGAAATCTATCATTTTTTTTCCTATAAGTAAGTTGTCATTTTTCTCTGACTGGTTTTAAGACTTTTTATTTTTTATTTAGTTTTAAGATATTGTGCTGTGAGGCAGCATGGATTTTTTTTTTTTTTTTGGCTTGTCCTGTTTTGGGGTTGCTCAGCCCCTTGAGTTTGTAGGTCTTAGTCTCTTGTCAAATTTGGGGATTTTCCAGACATATTTAAAGAAAATTTTTTTTTCATTTTTTCCCTCTCCTGAAACTCTGAGCAAATTAATTTAGTTTTCTTTTAAATAGTCCCACAGGCCCTTGAGACTGTTCATTTTCTTCAATCTATTTTCTGTGTATTTTTCAGATTAATTTGTATTTGTATCTTTCAATTCACTGTCTCCCCTCCCTATGTTTCTTCCTCTTCCATTCACTGAGATTTTTATTTCAGTTATTTTATTTTTCAGTTCTGAAATTTCTATTTGGTTCTTCGTTATGGCTTCTATTTCCTATTTTTATCTGTTTCAAGCAGATTTGTTGAAGCAATTTTGTCCAAGCTGCTTTAAATTCTTTGTGAGATCATTCTAACATCTCTATCATCTCAGAGTTTATACCTATTGTCTTTTTATCATATAGTTTGAAAATTTCCTATTTCTTTATATAGTGAGTGATTTAAAAAATTGGAACCTGGACCTTTTCATATGATATATGATATTTGGATCTTAAATCTTATTTTAAAAGCTGATTTAAAGTGACACTTCTTTGGTAGAGGAGACATCACCCTGTTTTTATTGCCAAGCAAGGGTAGATGTCTATGGTCTCTATTCAGTCTGTGTTGACATCCAGCAGTGAGAGGGCTGGAGGCTCCTTCCTACTGATTATTTCCCTGTGTGGTCTCCACTGATGCTGTGGTAGGGGTGGTCTCATTGTTGCTGGTGGTGAAAGTCTCCATTAGGCCTCCTTGGACACCATCCCATATGGGAGTGGAATGGGCACTTCATTACTGCTGGGAAGGAGTGGAAGTCCAGGTGCCCTGGGTGGTCTCCACTGATACCATGAGGGGTGAGGCGCTTGTTATTTACCAGCAGGGATAAATTTGGTGCTCCTAACTTGGTGTTCTATTATACCAACCCCCTGAGGTGTTGGAGTTCTTCATTAGAAACTTGTGAGGGTGGGAGCCCATCAACTTTTGCTAATGTGAGTGACAGTAGAGCCACAGATATTTCTGTGATGTTTGTTTGGAGGAGAGAAGTTATTGCTTGAAAGTTTCTGTCATGATAGGCTGATCCTTTATCTAGAGAGAGAAGGCTTTGGTGGGGCTTCTTTTGTAGAACATGCCCACTGGTGTTTCAAAGTTGCTGGTCTCTATTATAGCTCTGTTTGTGACATGAGGCAAAAAGAAAGTCCAAGGAATTCAGTTCTTTGTGTTCCACATTCCCTGGTCAGTCTGGCTTCTTCCTTCTGCTTTTCAGAATCCTCTTATATTTGATTTATACATAACATCCAGGTTTTTAAAATTGTATTTAGCAGTGAAATAGGGAAAAGTATATCTTTGCCACTAATTGTTTTATGTACTTTATTTTAAAATTCTGTACTATCTTTTGAATGTTCCCTCTCCCCCCCCCCCATTCTTATGTTGAGTCACCAAGGTCATAGCATTAGGAGGTAGTTTGGGAGGTGGTTGGATCATAATGGCAGACCACTCATGAATGGGATTAAAGCCCTTAGAAAGAGGCCTCACTTTGCTCCTTTCACCATGTGAGAGGCAGTGAGAAGGAACCATCTCTGAGAGAATGGGCTCTCACCAAACATGGAATCTACCAGCACTTCTATAATGGACTTTGTAGCTTCCAGAACTATGAGAAATACATTCCTGTTGTTTGTAAGTCACTCAGTTTATAGTGACTAAGACACTCTGCATTGTCTTTGATTCCTTACTTTCCCTCCTTCCCCATTGCTAAGTTCTCTTGTATCATTGAAACATTTTCAGATGTTTTCTTCTTCATCTTCACTTCCATCAGCCTAGGTCAAGTCATCATAGTCTACTTCAGGATCCTTCTAATTGGTCTCTCTGTTTCCTCTCTTGTCTCCACAAACCATTCTCTGCATCATGGCCATAGTAAACTTTTAAAAACATAAATCAATCCTTGTTACCATCCTTATCAAGAACCCCTAAAACAGGGTTTCCTTACACTTTGGATAAAATATGAACTCTTTATCATAGTCCATTAAATCTTCATGTGATCTACCCCCAATTTCTGCCACTGCATCTCTTCCACTCCTCCCCTAAGTAACATTTCCATCACTCCTGCCTCATTTTTCTCTGGAGTACTTCAATCTTATACTTGCTTCAGGGTCTTTGCACTCAAAATGGTAGAGCCTAGACCGTTCTCTTCCTAGATCTTCACATAAGGGTACTTCTAGTCATATAGACGAAACGGCTTACACTTCACTTCCCTTACCCAAGTAACTTTCTTTATCAATATCATGTTTAGCTTCTTTAAAGTCTTCATTGCTAATATTTTCTGGTGTAGTTAACGTTTACTAACTATTAGCTATTTTTTTTTTCTCTCTGAGTCACAAACTCCATGAGATCAAGAGTCAAGGATGGTGAATCAAGGGCGCTGAAGAACAACTTGGTTCCTTTGGGTGGCTATAACAAATTACTATAAACAAGGGACTTATATGCAACAGATCAAGATCATTACCTATGTTGTTTATTGGGATGCACTGGGAAATGCTTGGAAATAATCTAACCTAATAGATGAGTTTAATCAACTCCTAATGAGCTAATTATGTTCAAAGGTCTACATTGTGTGCAAGACAGTATTTCACATTTGACATACCCTTAAATATGGACACTGACTTTTGTTGTGGATACCTTTGTCACTTTTTATAAGAAGGGAACTGAGGTTGGGAAGATTAAGTATTTCCCCAAGGTAATGAGTTCAATTCCACCAACTTGACTGAGGTCACATATATGCTGGACGCAGTGCAGAACAGTAGGACCACAGATTGAATGAAGTAGGGCTCTTGCCTTCCTATGGATCACAGTCTACCATGAGAGACACAGCATAAACCACCAGCTGAATTACAGCATGTGTGAATCAACTGTTGCAAGCTTTGTTCCAAAGGTAGGAAACAAAACAGGAACAGATAAAGAATTATGTGACTAATTTTGCTGGATGGTAGGATGGAGATTCTGAAAAGCTTTATGAAGAAGTGACATTTGACTTGGCCTTCAATGAATAGGATTTTTTCCAGGTGCTGAAGAGGTGATAAGAGCTTTCCAGACATAGAGAAAAGGATGTGAAAACAGAGAAGCTGGAAAGAACACATCCTGGGTTGTTCGCTGTCTGAGAGCAGGCTGGGCTTTCACAGCATTTATTAAAATCAGTATGAAAGTTAATCTGGCTGCAGAACTGTATGAATAGACTTAATTTTCTGAGTAAATAAATTTTTGATCTATCTCCAGGAGTCAGTAAAAGTTCGATTTGATTAATATTTGTACTTCCTGATCTTCATGTGCTTTCCCTCAATTAACCTCTGTATTTGAATAAACTGTGATGGCAGCTTTGTGAAGTGGGGGTACTGGCAAGTGTACCCACACATGGCCCAAGTTTACTTGTGCTGTATTTGGACAAGCCTTTCTTTCTCTCTGCCAATATGACCACCTGGCATGAAATCCCTGAATGAGGCCTTCTTTACTGTGGATTAAACCTGACTTTTTGGAACACAAATATCACTGGGTAGGGAAGCACATATAATTGTTATTGGAGGTTAACATCTTTATAAGAAATAATTTGTGTTGATAGGCGCATGCCTATAATCCCAGTGACTCAGGAGACTGAGGCAAGAGGATCACAAGTTCAAAGCTAGCCTCAACAATTTAGTGAGGTCCTGTCTCAAAATAAAATGCAAAAAGGATGTGGCTTAAATGCTACTTAAATGGTTAAGTGCCCCTGGATTCAATCCCTGGTAACAAAAAAAAAAAAAAAAAAGAAATAATTTTTGTCTTCCCTCTGTGCTGCCCAACATCCATAGGACCTTTGGTTGTAGGGAAAAAGATGGGAAGGAGAAGGATGAGTGCCAAATAGATGCCAGATTTGGACCTGTGTGCTCTGGTGCTTGTGAACTTCAATCTTCTCAAGGCAAGTCTTTTATTTTACAGATTGGCTCACTGAGGCACACTGCTAAGAGTAGAAAAACTGGAATTCAAAAGCATGTCTGCTTCTGAAGCTACATTGCCTCTCTTCATCCATCTCTTGTAGCAGCATGGGGTCACTTGGAAGGTGGAATGGGAGCAAAGCAGGAAAAAAATGGAAAATATGTAGGGCATGGAGGTCACACTTCAACCCTGAGAACAGAACTGTCTTTCTTGCCCAGGCATTGCATGTTTGACCTTGCCTCTCTCTACAGCACTTGGAGGGGTAGAAACGTTGTCTAGATAGGCTGATAGAAATAAGAAAAATAAGAATGTGCCTGAAAACTATTTGAAGTGGCCTGCATGCTTGCTTCCTATGGTGAATCCATGGCTTGAAGATAATCCCAAAAATTTTTTTTAAAAAATTAATTAATTAATTAAAATTAGGTTTATATGACAGCAGAATGCATTTTGATTCATTGTACACAGTTGCAGCACCACTTTTTATTTCTCTGGTTGTACATGATATAGTGTTGCACCACATGTGCAGTCATACGTGTGCTTAGGGTAATGATGTCCATCTCATTCCACCATCTTTCCTGTACCCATGTCCCCTCCTTACCCTCTCTCCCCTTTGCCCCATCAAAGTTTCTCCATTTTCCCCATGCCCTCCCTGCCCTCATTATGGATCAGTATCCACTTATCAGAGAGAACATTTGGCCTTTGGTTTTTTGGGATTGGTTTACTTTGATTAGCATGATATTCTCTAACTCCACCCATTTACCTGTAAATGCCACAATTTTATTAACTTTTAATGCCTGAACAATATTCCATTGTGTAAATATACCACAGTTTCTTTATCCATTCATCTATTGAAGGGCATCTAGGTTGCTTCCACAGTTTAGCTATTGTGAACTGAGCTGCTATAAACATTGATTTACTGTGTTACTGTAGTCTGCTGATTTTAAGTGTTTTGAGTAGAGACCAAGGAGTGGGATAGCTGGGTCAAATGGTGGTTCCATTCCAAGTTTTCTGAGGAATCTCTATGCTGCTTTCCAGATTGGTTGTCCCAGTTTGCAATCCCATCAACAATGTATGAGTGTGCCTTTTCCTCCACATTCTCACCAACATTTATTGTTGTCTGTATTCTTGATAACTGCCATTATGACTGGTGTGAGGTGAAATCTTATAGTAGTTTTGATTTGCATTTCTCTAATTACTAGAGATGTTGAACATTTTTTCATATATTTATTGATCGAAATTGAAATCTCTTCTTCTGAGAAGTGTCTGTTCAACTCCTTAGCCCATTTATTGATTGGGTTGTATGTTTTTTGGTGCTAAGTTTTTTGAGTTCTTTATATATCCTGGAGATTAGTGCTCTATCTAATGTGCGTGTGGCAAATTTTGCTCCCCAAATGTAGGTCCTCTCATCCCCTCATTGTTTCTTTTGCTGAGAAGAAGCTTTTTAGTGTGAGTCCATCTCATTTATTAATTCTTGATTTTATTTCTTGTGCTTTAGGAGTCTTGTTAAGAAAGTCAGGGCCTAATTTGACGTAATGAAGATTTGGGCCTACTTTTTCCTCCATTAGGTGCAGGGTCTCTGCACTAATTCCTAGGTCCTTGATCCACTTTGAGTGAGTTTTGTGCATGGTGAGAGACAGGGGTTTATTTTCATTTTGATGCATATGGATTTCTAGTTCTCCTACTGCCATTTGTTAAAGAGGCTATCTTTTCTCCAATATATGTTTTTGGTGGCTTTGTCTAATATGAGATAACTGTTATTATGGGGTTTGTCTCTGTGTCTTCTATTCTGTACCATTTGCCTACATGTCTATTTATTATTTTGCCAATACCATGCTGGTTGTATTTATTTTTTTTCCTTTTTACTATTGCTTTGTAGTATAGTTTAAGTTCTAGTGTTGTGATGTCTCCTGTTTCACTCTTTTTGCTAAGGACTGCTTTGGTGATTCTGGGTCTCTTACTTTTCCAAATGAATTCCATGGTTGCTTTTTCTATTTCTATAAGAAATAACAGTGGGATTTTAATTGGAATTGCATTGAATCTGTATAGTTCTTTGGGTAGATGGCCATTTTGACAATATTAATTTTGCCTATCCAAGAGCATGAGAGACTTTCCATCTTCTAAGGTCTTCTTCAATTTCTTTCTTTAGTGTTCTGTAGTTTTCATTGTAGAGGTCTTTCACCTCTTTTGTTGATTCCCAAGTATTTAATTTTTTTTCAAGGCTATTGTGCATGGGGTAGTTTTCCCAATTTCTCTTTCAGAAGATTCATCACTGATGTATAGAAAAATATTTGATTTATGGATATTCATTTTATATCCAGCTACTTTGCTGAATTCATTCATTAATTCTAGAAGTTTTCTGGTGGAGTTTTTTGAATCCTCTAAGTATAGAATCAGAAAATAATGACAATGAGGAAAAAGTAGGCCCAAATCTTCATTACATCAAATTAGGCCCTGACTTTCTTAACAAGACTCCTAAAGCACAAGAAATAAAATCAAGAATTAATAAAGGAGATGGACTCACACTAAAAAGCTTCTTCTCAGCAAATAATGATAGTTGGAGTTTTTCTTTTCCTATCCGTATCCCTTTAATTTCTTTTGTCTGTCTAATTGCTCTGGCTAGAGTTTCAATGACTATGTTGACTAGAAGTGGTGAAAGAGTGCATCCCTGTCTTGTTCCAGTTTTTAGAGGGAATGCTTCTAACTTTTCTCCATTTAGAATGATATTGGCGTTGGGCTTAGCATAGATAGCTTTTACAATGTTGAGGTATGTTCCTAGTATCCCTAGTTTTTATAGTGTTTTGAACATGAAAGGGTGCTGTATTTTGTCAAATGCTTTCTCTGCATCAATTGATATGATCATATGATTCTTATCTTTAAGTCTATTGATGTAATGAATTATATTTATTGATTTCTGTATGTTGAACTAAACTTGCATCTCTGGAATGAACCCTGTTGGTCATGGTGCACTATTTTTTAAGTATGTTTTTGTAAGCAATTTGTCAGAATTTTACTGAGAATTTTTGCATCAATGTTCATCAGGGATATTGGTCTGAAATTTTCTTTCCTTGATTTGTTTTTACTTGGTTTTGGTATCAGGATGATACTAACTTCATAGAATGAGTTTGGAAGGGTTCCCTCCTTTTCTATTTCATGGAATAATTTGAGAAGTATTGGTATTAATTCTTTGTAGGTCATAGAACTCAACTGTGAATCTGTCTAGTTCTGGATTTTCTTGGTTATTAGATTTTTGATGGCATCTTCAATTTCCTTGCTTGAAATTGATTTGTTTAAATTGTGTATGTCCTCTTGACTCAGTTTGGGTTGATCAGATAGATGCCTCTAGAAATTTGTTGGTTTCTTTGAGGTTCTCTATTTTACTGGAGTAGAAATTTTCAAAATAGTTTCTAATTGTCTTCTGTATTTCAATAGTGTCTGTCATGATATTTCCATTTTCATCACAGATTTTAGTAATTTGTGTTTTCTCCTTCCTTCTTTTCATGAGTGGCTAAGAGTTTGTCAATTTTATTTATTTTTTTCAAAGAACCAGCTTTTTGCTTTGTCAGTTTTTTGAATTGTTTCAATTTCATCGATTTCTGCCCTGATTTGAATTAGTTCTTGTTTTCTACTACTTTTGGTGTTGGTTTGTTTTTCTTTTTCTAGGGATGTAATGTCAGGTTGTTCAATTGTTGACTTTCTTCTTTTAATGAATGAGCTTAATGCAAGGAAATTTACTCTTAGCACTGCCTTCTCAGTGTCCCAGAGATTTGATAAGTTGTATCAGAGTTCTCATTTACCTCTAAGAATTGTTTTTATCCTCCCTGATGTCTTCTGTTATCCATGTGTCCTTCAATTGTATTGTTTAGTCTCCAAGTGTTGGAGTAGCTTCTCTTTTTAATTTTATCATTGATTTCTAATTTCATTCCATTATGGTCAGATAGAATGCAGGGTAGTATCTCTATTTTTTTTTTTTTTGTATTTGCCAAGACTTGCTTTGTGGCATAACATATGATCAATGTTGGAGAAAGGTCCATGTGCTGCTTAGAAGAAAGTATATTTGCTCGTTGATGGATGGAATATTCTATATATGTCTGTTAAATCCAAATTATTGATTGTATTATTGAGTTCTAGAGTTTCTTTGTTTAGTTTTTGTTTGGAAGATCTATTAAGTGGTGAGAGAGGTGTATTAAAATCACCCAGTATTATTTTGTTGTGATCTATTTGGTTCTTGTATTTGAGAAGGGTTTTGTTTGACATACATAGATGCCCCATTGTTTGGGCCATAGATATTTATGATTATTATGTCTTGTTGATGTATAAATCCCTTAAACAGTATAAAATGTCCTTCTTTATCCCTTTACACTAGCTTTGGTTTGAAGTCCACTTTTTCTGATATGAGGATGGAAACCCCTGTTTGTTTATGTAGTCCCTGTGAATGGTATGTTTTTTCCCAGCCTTTCACCTTCATTTTGTGGATGTCTTTTCCTGTGAGATGAGTCTCTTGAAGGCAACATATTGTTGAGTCTTTTTTAATCCAATCTGTTAGTCTTTAATTGATGAATTTAAGCCATTCACATTCCGGGTTATTATTGAAATATGATTTGTATTCCCGGACATCTTGGTTTATTTTTGGTTTTTAACTGAGCTTGGTTTCTCCTTTGATTGGCCTTTCCTTTAGTGTAGTTCCTCCCTTTGCTGATTTTTATTGTTTTTAATTTCCTTTTCCTGGAATATTTAGCTGAGGATGCTCTGTAGCACAGGCTTTCCCACTGTAAATTCTTTTAACTTTTGTTAAAAAGGTTTTTATTTCATCATCAAATCTGAAGCTGCATTTTGCTGGATGTAAGATTCTTGGTTGGCATCCATTTTCTTTCAGAGCTTGGTATATGTTGTTCCAGGATCTCCTGGCTTTGAGGGTCAGGGCTGAAAAATCTGCTGATATGAATGGGTCTCCCCCTATAAGTAATCTGATTCCTTTATCCCGCAGCCTTTAAGAGTCTATCCTTATTCTGTATGCCAGTCATTTTCATTGTAATGTGCCTTGGTGTAGATCTGTTGTAATTTTGCACACTTGGTTTCCTGTAAGCCTCTTGTATTTGATTTTCCAATTCATTCTTCATGTTTAGGAAACTTTCTGATATTATCTCATTGAAGAAAATATGCATTCTTTTGGTTTGAATCTTTGTGCTTTCCTCTATCCCAATAGATCTTAGATTTGTTCTTTTGATGCCATACAATAATTCCTGAGCAACTTTACACAGTTGTTCCCTTATCATTCTAAAAAAAAAAAAAAAAGAAAGAAAGAACGAAAGAAAAAGGAATCTGTCACCCAGGAATGAGAACTTTAATCTGCAAGGATGTAGCCTCTTCCTGTGTGCTATCTGTTTTGTCCTTTGTTCATGGTTTCTTACCATCTTCGCAGTGTGGTCAACTTTATTTTCCAGATTGTATACTTTGTCTTCATTATCTGACATTCTGACTTCCAAGTGATCTAGTCTGTTGGTGATGCTTTCTATTGAGTTTTTTTTATTTGGTTTATTGTTTTCTTCATTTTAAGGATTTCTGATTTTTTTTTCCAGAATCTCTATCTCTTTCTTAAAGTAATCTTTTGCTACCTGTATTTGCTCCCTTATCTCTTTGTTGGAGTGATCGATATTTGCTTGTATTTGCTCATTAAGGTCATTCTTTAATTCATAGATCATTTTAATTATGTACATTCTGAACTCCTTCTCTGACATTTCATCGACTGCTCTGTCCATGGATTCTATTATTGTAGTATCCTGGTTTGTTTGGAGCACTTTCTTCCCTTGTTTTTTCATGTTGTCTATGTGTCTTCCTTTCTTGCCGTGCAGATCTAAGATATTATAATTTCTACTCTATAATCTTGTAGTATCCGTGCAGATTATCTTTACTTCACTTTGGTGTTGGGCTTCCAGAACCTCCTGGTGTCCTATGATGGATGCTACTTCAACTAAAGGTAGTGGCAGCACTAGCAGAGGTAACTTGAGATAGCAGTGGGGTGTCCCAAGATGGATGCTGCTGCAGTCTGGCTGGCTGGGCAAAGTAACGGTGTGTGTGTGTGTGTGTGTGTGTGTGTGTGTGTGTGTGTGTGTGTGACAAGCAACTTGTGAAGGTTGAAACAGTGGGAGCCACTTTATTGCCGGACAGTAGAGGTATATATACACTTAACTGATTATACGCAGCTTGTTTCAATTAACATCATCCAGATATATCAATTGGTCATTAAGGAATCCTCATCATCTTAATAATTACACACAGCTTAACTTAATTAACATCATTAGATACAGCAGTCAGTCATTAAGGAATCTCCATCATCTTAATGGCTCGCTGGCGTTACTTCTCAAACAACTCCTTTTGGCAAAGTGCCAGGTGACATCTTGACTTGTCTGTGGCTCTCAACAGGATGCAACCTCTTTCAGAGATGGGGCTGAAAGGGTGGGCCTTACACTGGCTTTGGGGTGCCTGTCCCAAGATGAGTTGCTTTTAGGCCGTCTGTTTTCGCAAGGTGGAAGTTACTACGTGGGGAAGGCTATGGCAGTGGTCTGGGCCTGAGCTCTTGTGTGGGTCTACTAATGGTGGGGTGGACCTGGGCCTAAATTGGGCCTGGGCTCCAGCGCAGCTGGGTGGAGGTGGTCCTAGGCCTGGGCCTGAGCTCCGTTCTGGTATGGCTCTCCTGAAAACTTTTTTTTCATTTGCTATCATAAGCAGCAGGAGGGACAGCAAAATATGAACCAGGTGAACAGTGTTAGATATACACTAGCATAAGACTATCGTCCATCATCCTTGGGAAAACTGCTGTGATTCTTTGCCCAGTTGACTCCTTTCTCGTACCTGGGTCCCTGGAAGCAGCTAGCATGACTCTTTAGAATCCATTACCCAAGATGGGTGTGGTAGCACGTGCCTGTAATCCCAGTCACTGGGGAGGATGAGACAGGAGGATCACAAGTTCAAAGCCAGCCTCAACAATTCAGTGAGGCCCTAAGCAACTTAGTAAGACTCTCTCTCAAAAAATAAAAAGGGCTGGGGATGTGGTTCAGTGGTAAAGCACCCCTGGGTTCATTCCCCCATACAAAAAAAAAAAAAAGAAAAAGAAAAAGCAATCTGTCATCCAGGAATGAGAACTTTAGTCTGCAAGGATGTGGCCTCCTCCTGTGTGCTGTTTGTTTTGTCCTCTAGAGACTGAAGAGGATCATGCATTCAGCCAAGCAAGGAAGCTACTGTGTAGATGGTGAGTCGGGACACCCTGCACACCCCCTGAGTGGCAATGGCCATCCACTGCTTGTGTTGCAAGGCTGCAGCCTCATGATGAGGTCTCTGATCTGCAGATCTCCAGAGTCCTGGCTGCCCAGTCAGGCTCTCACAGAGCACAGAAGAGGCGAAGGCAGAACTCTGAGCCGTGGCCCAGTGTCAGCATCTCAGTTTGCTATGGGGCACCCCTTCTCTCCTTCTTCCCTAGAGCTGGAAGCTGAATTGTTTACACCCGCATGCAATAGACATCTTATTCAGTGACTAGTAACCTGAGCCTTGGATGCATCACCAAGGCTGCAGATGCAGCGATTACGGAGGCAGCGCTACTCACTGCTGCTCCGAAAATCAAACCTCCCAGCCAGTGTCTGGTGAAATTGCTCTTTATTTGCTACAATCACAGGCCTCAGGTTCTAGCCTGGGACTCTCTTTCCTCAGACCTTTACACAGTTGCTCCCTTATCATTCTACAGGTCTCAGCCCAAATGGTCTCCAAAGAGAGGTCTTGGCTGAAGCTGTGCTCACCCTCTCAGCCACACACTGCCACCTGGTCACTCTCCAGTCAGCATGTCTGTCCACTTGTCTGATTACAATCAGTATTTATCATTAGCTGGTATGTCTTTTTAATTTACTGGGTTACTTGTTTCTGTTCTGTTTTCCCACCTCTAGAATGTTAGCTTCTTACAAACAGCAATCATGTCTCTTTCCTGTACTCCTAACCCTTGAGCTTAGAATAGTCTCTAGTGATTGTTGGTTGCAGATTTGTTGAATGGATGGATGAACCACAAGCCTTTGTGTTTACAGTCTAGAGAGGTGGTACAGTGCCAGAGCTTACCTGGAAGAATCAGACACTGGGGGTTTAAGTCCCAGCTCTGCAGCTAAAGACTCAAAGTCCCCAAACTTTAAATCAGTCACCTTTAAAATAAGTATATCACCTACATCACAGAGAGAAGATTAGGTAATTTATCTGAAGTGTTTGGGTCAGGTTTGTGACATAGCGACAATAAATGTTGTCTTTTGTTATTCCTGAGCATACAATATGAACATAATATACTGTGTGAAGGAACACAGTAAAATATAATTGGGATCAGAGGGGAAGTGGAGCATCAGCTGCTCCAGAAGAAGTGACATCCATTTCAGACTAATTTCATTAAGGAGCTGGACTCATCCATTGAAGTCCATGACCCAAATCAACAAGCCAATTTGAAGGGAGGATATTGGTGCCAGGGGTCCTTGAACCAGGAGGATCATACCCAGATTTGCCTTGGCCCAGCAGCTCTTGTCTACTCCCCTGCAGCCTAGAATTAGGCTCTTGGATATGGTGGAGGCAGCAGCTGTGTGGCAGTGAGCCCACTGTGGTTAGGGATACTGATGAGTGGCTTCAATAAATCTGATATGGTAGAGAATCACTTTCTCTTGTTCAGAGTCTGGGTCACATATTGGAGGAAATATCCTAGCCCTTTATCTGCTGTCAGTTCCGATTTCATGCTTCTTTTTTGCATGCTCTATCTAAATTAAATCTCCACTCCACTTGGGAGCCCTCTGGCTTTAAGTCCTATTTTTGGAATAGTAGTCAAGACTTGGATCTACTGAAAAAGAGCCTCTGTGGACTGGACTCCTCCTGGCACGGCCTGCTCTGCATACTCACTCAGACCTCCTTGGCTCTGAGGGGGCCTTCTTCTTTCTCTTGCCACTGGGAAATTGCTCAGCCAGTGACACCAGTGGTGTCTTCAAGCCAAGCCTTTATCCACCAGGGTTGTCAGACCTACCCCCACAGGCTCTGAAGCCTGAGTCCCAAAGATGGCATTGAGTTTCAGCCTTTCATGACTGTTTGGCTCTATTTTTGTATAAGTAGATTGATTTTCAGCAAAGAATGACACGCAATAGCAAGCTCAGGGTCTGCAAGTGGAGGAAATGAATTAGAAGCTCAGATTTATTTGCACATGGATTGAGACACTGTTGGGAAGATTAACTGTCCAGGACCCTGGTGCCATTTTCAGCAGAGTTGGGGGTTCTGGGAGAAATGATGGTGCTCTTGTGGGCAGAGTGCAGAGCCTCTCCTGTAGGGCTCAAGGGACCTGACAGATGGGGACATGTGGTGGGACCAACGACTGGTGACCTTGTTTTCCCTTAAAGCACTGGCTCTGTCACCAGTGAGTCTGATTCTTAGGGTAGGGGGATCAAACTTTGGAAACACAGTTCCATGAGTGGACTCAAACCTCTTCCTTTTGTTTCCTTCAAAAGAGCTTGGAAAGCTGGTGTTTCCAAGAGGACTTTTCCAAATTTCAAGAGCAACATGGACTATAAATGAAGAAGTTACTAGAGGCACAAGAAGTTTAATGTACACAATCCAGGTCTTTGATGCCAATTCCAAGTAGCTCCCTCCCAGGATTCCCGGGCCTGCATCATCTTGCTGTGTCCCTGTCTTAGTCTGTTTTGTTCACCGTTCTGGGAGCCTTTCTGCTGCGTCATAATATGGCAGAGGGCATCACATGGCCAGAGAGGGTACAAGATGCCCTTACATTTAGTCTGTTTGTGATGGTGGAGCCCTTAGGACCTCAACGTCTCCCATTAAGTCTCAGCTTCTAACCCTCGTGCATGGGGGACTGTTTCCAATGCATGCTTTTTGGGGGACTCATCCAAACCATAGGTCTCCCCTGGTCTCAGTTCCCACACAGCCTGCATGTTGACAGCACTTTATTCCCTGATGCCAGAACCAGTTGTCCTGCTGTCTGGTTT
Source organism: Urocitellus parryii (assembly GCF_045843805.1). NCBI lineage: Eukaryota > Metazoa > Chordata > Mammalia > Rodentia > Sciuridae > Urocitellus > Urocitellus parryii. The sequence goes on from NC_135535.1 coordinate 68,302,019, forward strand.
CCTGGATACTTTCAGTACTTCCTAGTCAAGGTCAGGGAAAAATGCTGATTCTGCCTCTTGCCTAGAACTTCCCACTCAGTTCTAGATTCTGGTGTGAAGATGGGCCTTCCTCCAGCCACCCAAGGAGATTTTTCTCTATGTAGAGGCAGCTTTGCTCTCAACATGTCCAAGAATAAAACCAGACACAGAAAATTGCCCATGAGAACTATTCATTTATGGCTTTTTAGAGAAATTCACTGATAGATGGTATTCTAGTAGGGGAAATTTGGAACGAAAGCCTAGAAAGACATAATTTTGAAACTTTTCCCTCCTCTTCAATTTCTTTCTCAGAATGTCTGTATTTTTTGGTGTCATTCATCATATCCGTGCATTTATTTGAGTGTTGCTGATTATGCCTGTAGGTAGCATTTGTAAATTTCTCAGCAAGTAGGTAGCTTACTGTTTGGGCGATAACAGAATAGCAAGATGCCATAAACTGGGCAGCTTATAGATAACAGAAATTTATTTCTCATGGTTCAGGAGGCTGGAAGTCCAAGATCAGGGCCCCAGCAGATTTGGTATCTAATGAGAGCCTGCTTTCTGGTTCATAGCCATCTTTTCCCCACATCCTCACATGACCTCAGGCCAAGGAGCTTGCTGGGCTCCTTTATAAGGGCTCTAATCCCATTCATGTGCCCTCACGGGTTCCACCGTCAGGATCTAATCTCCTCCAGATACCATCACATGGGGGGGTATTAGGATTTAATACATAAATGTTGGGGAGAACCCAAACATTTGGCCTGTAGCAGGGGACTTCCCACACTGGATTGAGTGTGAAAAGTATCATCTTTTTTCCACCTTTTGGGTGAAGTGGAAGGTATTTCCTCAATGTATACTGAAGGAGTGTTCAGAATGGGTTGATTTTCACCTTTTAACTCTAAAAATCAACTTTGAGATCTTTTATATCTCAGTGGGCCTCTTATTGGTCTAGCAAAAAACATTAAAACAACAACAACAACAAAAGACCCCAAAACACTGCTTTCTTGCTTTTCCTTGACCCAGGGGTTGGTCAGCCATCCGTCATTGTGACATAACCAGCATTATGTCAGAGGTGCTGCAACTCCAACATCAAGCAAAGAAATGTGGACATATTAGTTAACTTATGCTCTCCTTGCACATGTGATTTTTTTTTCATGTTTTAAGTAGTAGTGAGTCCTTCCTGGAGATCCGAAAGGACACTCAGTAGGGTGCTTGGAGGAGGCCATGGTTGACTTGAGGGGAAATGGGTTGGTACAGGCTAGTATGGCTGGGGGATGGATGGTGGCACACAAAATCAACAGCTATGGCAAGAGTTGGGCAATTTTGGAGCAGAATGGGGAGGAAGGAAGGCTTTGCAGGCAAGGCAGTTTGTGGGAGTGACTGCCCATGTGAAGAAATTGTGGAAGGTGGAGTTGGAAACAGAATGGCAGGGAAACTATGAACACTCTCAAGCATCAGGCTGAGGGGGCTACACTGTTTTCTGGAGCAATGGGAAGACTTTAGAGGGATTTGAGCTAAGAAGTAATGTGATGAGCCTACCTTTGGGACATTGGTCTGGCCACAGTGTGTAGGATGATTATATTAATTTTAATTGCAGAATTGTAGACCGCAGTATGTTTAATGGAGAGGCTGCAACACATCAACATTTGTTTGCACAAGCATGACTCTTCTGTGGTGGCAGGAGAATACTTTAGGATATTAATGTAATTTTTTTTCTCTGTCTCTGAATTTCCTTCTGTCTCTTATGCATTCAAGCAATTAGTTGGTGCTGTACTCCTTATCCCAGGGAAGGGAGTGTGGTAGAGAGGTTTAAGTGTGGGAATCCTCCTGGCTTTAATTTTAGAAAATTCAAACTTTGAGGGACAGAGAAAAAGATTCTGAAGAATTAATGGCAGTTCCTGAAACTGAAGGGAAGTGTGATTTCTTAGCAGGGCTATGGCGCAAGCTTATAATCCCAGTGACTAGGGAAGCTGAGGAGGGAGTATGGTCATTTCAAGGCCAGCCTCAGCAATTTAGTAAGACCCTTTATACATATTTTTATCTATCTATCTATCTATCTAACAGTAATGTAGAAACCCTGGTTTAATCCCGAATGTTGTGCCCTGACACCCGCCCCCCACTCCCTAAAAAAAAGTGTGGTTTCTCAAGGACTGGTTAAAAAAAAAAGTTCTAACCAGCATGTGTGGCCTGAGAGTCATACCTGTTATCCGATTGATTTAGCTAAGATGAAAAATATTGGTTTACCTGACTATTTGAGTATCTGATTAGAGGCAGTTTTCAATATTCCATTTGTAAATCTGGGTGGAGAGGTTAGACTCCTTACTCTGATGTGATGGAAAAACACTTGGGCTTAGGGGAGAAAACTTGTCTTAAAGTCCCAACATTGTCTCACACCAATAGTGTGACTTTAGGATAAGGTTGTCATATAAATATAGGATATTCATTTAGATTTGAATTTCAGATAATAAAAATAATTGGGACATATTTATACTAAAATATTATTTGGTACTTACCATCAATTTCAGATTACTTGTTCAATTTCAGATAAGCCACGCAGACTTTTTAGTATAAGTATGTCCCACATGTGTTTTGCTATCTGAAATTTCAAATTGAACTGGGTATCCTCTGTTTTCCCCTTAAATCTGGCAACCATACTTTGGAAAAGTCATCCAAACTTTTGGACCTTGAATTCTTTTATCTGAAGGATAGAACATGATGATATTTACTTTGGAGTGCTGAAGAACAGATCAGATGAGATCACGATGGTTAAAGTGATTTAGAATCTGTAGTCCTGTTACTCCTAGAGCAGTGCTATGATAGTTAAGTCTATGTGGAGCAAGGCCAACCAAATTGTTCTACTTCATAGAGATTTCTTAGATAATGGTAGAATGGAACAACAATGCTGTCTATCTCATAGCATACTTGTGACGCTTACATGAGTTAATGAATGCAAAGGGCTGAGCGCTGAGCATGGTTCATATAGATGCTCAATAAATAATAGCTTAGTTATTGCTGCCATTGTGCAGATATGATGTAATATTCTTACATAGGTATTCCACAAAACTAAGGCAATGAGAAGGCCCCCTTCACATCCTGATTCTTGAAATCATGCCAGAAAAATTTCAGATATGTCACTGGGAGTAACAGGCATGAGTTTCTTAGAAGGGATAGAAAAGGGGCAAAAGGGGTCACTTTCAAGGGAGAGAGAGGGTTCTTTCAGAGAGGAGAGAGATGGCACACTCTTCCTGCCTTCCAGTTTTATTGGGGGTCCCAGGAAAGTTTCCAGAGAGTCTTGCCCATGACTACCTCTTGACTTTTTTTTTTTTGGTACCAGGGATTGAACTCAGGGGTGCTTAACCACTGAGCCACATCCCTAGCCCTTTTAAAATATTTTTTTTTTTATTTTGAGATAGGGTCTTGCTAAATTGCTTAGGGCCTCACTAATTTGCTGAGGCTGGTTTTGAACTTGTGATCCTCCTGCCTCAGCCTCCTAAACTGCTGGGATTATAGGTGTGTGCCTCTGCGCCGGGCTCTACCTCTTGACTTTTGATTGACAGCAGGATGACATCAGACTTTCAAGTCCCCACTGAGCATGACAACTCTAGGTCACTGGCCCATGTAGACCAGTTCTAACTGGAATCTGATCCTATAGATTTTATAATTAGGGGGAAATATCCTTGTCTCTCTGAGTTCTGGGGTCTGGTCTGTGTCAGGGTCACAAAAGTCCTCCCTTGCAGGGTAACTTGTTTTCTTTTTATGGCATTTAGGGCCTGCATTTCTCCTGCACATAACAGGTAGTTTACTGAGGAACGTGACATATCCTGTGGAAGGCATGTAGGGGTCAGTACAGTGGGCACAGTTTGTAGAATTATTCTCTAAACGGCATGTTCCCTCTACTCAGTCTGTCCCCCATCGACATTATCAAAATGAATCAAAGATATTTGGAAATGATTCACTGAACCAAGAATGATTTATTGAGAGCTATCTTGATGTAATATCTTTTTCTTCCAGTTAGTTGTCAGAAGGGGACAGGGACTGCCAAGTTTATCTAGGGAAGAAATTTACAAATATTTCTGAGTATGTAAAAAGACAGAAATAACACCTTTGTGAGCATTTTTGAAGAGTCTAAAATATTTGCCCAGATCTTGGCCCAATTCTGTGAACTCAGAAGAAATCAACAGTTGATGCCTATGTTTTACTTCAGGCAAAAACATCCCTCATAAACAAACTGTGGGCCCAGTGCAACCTTAGATGTATTGACAGCCTGGGGCTAAAACTCTCCCTGTTTATTAAATGAAACAGACCCAATCTAGGTCACAGCATTAGCAAATGGTGAGCTGGCCTTGCTAGATCTCTCAAGATCCCTGAGCACAGAGGGAGAAAAAAGAATTAATCAAACAAAGCCCGGCAGGGGAGTTTCAAGGGCAGCTCTGATACCTTTTAAAATAGGAAAACATTAAGATGTAACCCCACAGAAAGGTAGAAACAGGAGCTAGATATGAGTAGTGCCAGCAGCGATCTTTAAACAATTTTTGAATTTGTTGAAAAAAATATGATTTTTTTGTAAACTGCATCTCATGGACTATCAGTGTTGATTTTTTCAGAGACCTCAGGTTTGATAGAAAAGCAAACTGGTAAAGAGTGAGGAGGGGCTGTTCGCCTCTCCAGCCAGCAGGTTCCTCCAAAGTCCCTCCTCTCTGTGGTCCTGGAAACCACCCTGGCTTGTATCACAAGTTTCTTTATGCTGCTTTCTCTTGTTTTTATGTTTTTCTTTTGTTTTTTTTTTCAATTTTTCTCTGTTTTCTTTACCAAGTCATTCCATCCTAAAGACTTCAAAAATTCAATTTCCATGTGGCTGTCTTGTTAGTCACTTTTAGTATTTGGTAGGCTTAATTGCTGAAATAATTATGCCTTTTCCTGAACAGAACTGCTATGCCAGAATATGGAGTGGAGAAGTAAATATCTGTTGATAGCACTTGATGGGTGATAAAAAGATTTACATCAATCAAGCTGCAGAGTTTGAACTGACGTGTAAGATGCCCCTGGGAGTGACTGATTATTATTTTTTTTCCAGCTTGAAGAACTTGTCATTTCTTTTTCTTTTATATTTGTTCAGAGGCAATCAAGGCATATCAGGGAATTTAAAATGTGCTAGTCAATCAATTCTTTAAAAAGCAGTTGTTTTGAAGGAGTATAGCCCACAGAAGCCAGATTTATTTTCTTAACTAATGATAAATATTTTCTAATGTAGAAAGCCTAATATGTAAACCCTTCTGCATATGTAATGTGTTATGGACTAAATGTTTGTATCACTGCCTCTAAATTCATATGCTGAAATCTTAACCCTAATATGATAGCATTAGGAGATGGGGTTTGGGGGAGGTCACTGTCACGAGGTGGAGCCCTCATGAATGGAATTAGTGTTCTTTTTTTTTGGGGGGGGGAAGGGATACTGGAGATTGAACTCAGGGGCACTCAACCACTGAGCCACACCCCCAGCCCTATTTTGTATTTTATTTAGAGACAGGGTCTCACTGAGTTGCTTAGCACCCCCTCCCCCATTGCTGAGGCTGGCTTTGAGCTCATGATCCTCCTGCCTCAGCCTCTTGAGTCCCTGGGATTACAGGTGTGTGCCTGGTGGAATTAGTGCTCTTATAAGAACAGACACCAGAGCCTACTCTCTGTCTGCTCTTCCCCAGATGAGGACATAACCAGTTGACCATCTTCAAAGCAGGAAAAGTGCTCTCTCTACCAGACACTGACCTGTTGGTGTTTTGATCTTGAACTTTGTTTGCAGGAACTTGAGAAATAAATTTCTATGTTTTAAGCCACCCAGTCTATGGCAATTTGTTATAGCAGCTCAAACTATCTAAAATAGAAATTGGTACTGGGGGTGGAGTGCCATTTTAATTAATACAAACATGGAGTGGCCTTGGAACTGGTTGTAGGGTAGAGGCTGGATGGGTTTTGAGGGGCAAAGGAGGAAATGCTGATGTTGTTGCGAAGGGATTTTTAAAGGTGATTTCGGGGGATGGAAAAAAAATAGGAGAGAAGGAGAGAAAGTTTCCATTGTCTTAGAGAACCATTAAATAAATATAAACAGAATGTTGGTAGACATAGGGGTCGTAAGGACCATTCTGACAGTGTCGTAGAAGGGAATTAGGAATGTGCTGTAATCTGAATATATCCCCCCAAATTCATGTGCCAGAAACATAATCCTCAGTGCCACAGTGTTGGGGTGTGGCCTTTGGGGAGGTGCATATTAATACTGCTATTAGAGGGGCTCATGTGTGTGTGGGGGGGTTCTCTTCTACCTGACTATTCTGCCCTGGGAGGACACAGTGTTCCAGGCACCATCTTGCAAGGATAGAGCCCAGGCTTTACCCTGCATGTGCTTTGACTCTGGAATCCCCAGGCTCCAGAACTATGAGAAATAAATTTCTGTTCTGTAAAAATTACCCAGGTATCCTGTTATAGCACCATAAAATGGACTGAGATAAGGCTAGTGAGTGTGGACACTAGCTCAGAATGGAAAGTCTCTTTCCATTCTACATTCCAGACTCCACTTGGGTTTTATTCTTTGTTTAAAAAAATGTAATAAACTCCCACCTAGGATTTTTAGGATCTCAATGAAATGTTGGTCTCACTAGGGTAAATTCACTTAAGTCAGAATCAGTAATGATTAATTTCATTTGGAAAGGAGAAGAGAAATTGGGCACCAGTTATTTCATTTTTAACAAGAAGAAGCACAATTTAATACCAAAAACAAAACAAAAGGAAGGGTCGAATTAATCACAGGCATAGATTGCTCTTTCAAAAGCAGTTCTTATCAATGAGCTCTTTGGAAACCTGAACAGCCTGGTAATAAAACCTGCAGGAGCAGGTCCTCGGCAGGTCTCTCAGTAGAGGGGAAGATGTTCCCAGGCAAAGCATCATAGGTGAAAAATTACAGTGGAAGTGGAATAGAAATTCACAGGGAAAAGTTGGTTAGGGAGAAAAGAGAAAGGCAAGGGTGAGCTTTGTCTTTTTTTTTTTCTTTTTCTTTCTGGAGTCATGCATCAGTTGCCAGACATTTAAATGACACATTTGTTTGCCAGATCCTGAACTAGGCCCTGGAAATGCAGAGAAGTGACTCACGGTTCCTGACTACAGCATGGACTTCAGAGAAGGAGTCCGACAGGTGGTGACAATTGCACCGACTTCGACTGCACCATGGTGAAGGTGTGCTGTGTGAGCCGAAAAGGCTGACTGCTGTGAAGGACCCTCTCCGGAGCCCACGGCTTGGGATACAGATATTTGTTTCCTTCCTGTATCAACGTGGTGCAGGTGCTTGGCAGGCCGTCTTGGGTGGCTCCAACAATCTCCAGGGCCTCAGGGTTCTCTTCTGGATCCTCTGTACTCTGTCAGTGGATGGAAGAAAGAGGAAAATGGAGTGTTGCATAGGAAGATATTTGGACCGGGTTTAGAAGAGGTGTCCATAATCTATTTGAAGGACTTAATAATATTAGCCCCAGTCATGGTGTGGCTATGGCAGCCACTTTCTGGCAAGAGCTCTGAACTATGGAAAGGAAACATTAGTCTTTGATGGACAGCCAGTTGTCTCTAAAACTCATGTATGAGACATGGCTATAATGAGAGTTTGTGTGTATGTATGTGTGTGTGCGTGCACACATGTGTGCTGTGTGCAATGTGTATATGTGTAGTGGGTGTGGGTGGGTCATAGGACAAGAAAGGGAAAGAATAGTGAAACTTCCCAGAAAATTGATACTTAAACTGAGGTTTAAAGGAAAATAGGAGTTAAATCATGAAAGGCAGTGGGAAGTACATTTAAATAGAAATTAAAAGCAACATTTACGGTAAAGGCCATGAGGCATTTGTTCACTCACTCATTCATTCATCCATTCAACAAATTCTTACAAAAGTGCCTTTCCAATGTTGAGGAATCCTTCCAAATGTTGGCAATACCACACTACACAAGAAAAACAAGTTGCTTACTCTCATTGCCCTGTCTGCTACTAAGGGGAAAAATAGTCAGCAAATATGGAACTCAAAAAAAATCAAATGATATGTTATGTGTGAGGCAACTGCACTTATCTTTAAGTTTGGGGCAAGAATGCATGTTCAGGGAGTGAGTGAGAAATAAGACTGAAGAAGGCAGAAAAGGTTGGTCAGAAAAAGGCCTTTCATCCATTATGGGGCATTGGGAAGAGGACATAGGCCTCATATTTTGATATGTCAAAGACAAAATTACAGCAAATTTAGTTAAAGGTCTTAATTACACTCATCTGCAATCTAGAATTGAGCAACACTGCATTACCTGAAGTGGCAAAACTGTTCTGATTGGCTGAGAGGAAGAGGTTGGTTTTATAGACAGGAAGAGGTTGAAGAAAAAAACAAACAGAACAAAGAGTAGATTGGTTCTTTTGAAGTTCTTCTTCTTGCAAGGTGGGGACTAGGAAAAATAAGTAACTGGTAAACATCAAGTTACTGCAGTTTACTTTTCTTTTGTAGGGAGCAAAGAGGGAATGCAATTACGATGCCATTTGAAATTGGCCTGTTTGGGAAATTTGGCTATTATCTCTCACCTGATTTTTTAGGAAGATCAGACAACAGCGTCATTTTAGATTGGTGGAACTTTAGAGCCTGAATGACTTCACTTTGAATTTTAGTCTAGTCTGTTGGGGCCTAATGTAGGAACTTAGTCCAAAATGTGGTTTCTTATGCTTTTTATTTAATAGACTCACACATAAAAATGATAGTAAACACATAATGTTGTAGTCACAGTTTGAATTTGCAGGTTTTGGTGGAGCTCAGCTGTGCACCATGTGGAGGGTTTGTGGTGACCCAGAGAGGAGAGATCGCTGAAAGGAGACTGGCTGGCCTGCTCTTCAGTGCAGAAACCTCCCTCTTTTTCTGCTTGAGAAGTGATTACAAAACACTCTAACGTGTCACTGTTAGGTGGCAGGGAAAGCAGGAGACTTGAGCAGAGAGGGCTTCAGAGTCAGACTTGGCTTTAACGCCACATAGGTAGGAGCCAGCTTGGACAGGCTCTTGAGGTCTAGTGTTTAATATTTGGAGATTTTGCAAGCTGGTTGTTGAGCCATTGGTAACTAGAAATCAACCGTGTTGGGAATATTTACACTACGGACATTGACCATTGATATAGTTAGGCCTCCTGCCACCACTTCAATGGCTGGTTTACCAGTGTGGCTGAAGTCAGCCTCTGCTACTTACTAGCTAAGCCACTTTGGGTGTTATGGTTTGGATGTGAGGTGTCCCCCAAAAGCTCACAAGTGAGACAATGCAAGAAGGTTTGGAGGAGAAATGATTGGGTTACATCCTTAACCTAGTCAGTGAATTAATTCCCTGATAGGGATTAACTGAGTGGTAACTGAAGTGGTAGTGTGTGGCTGGAGGAGGTGGGAATTTGGGCATGGCTTGGGGACATATAGTTTGTATATGGAGAGTGGAGTCTTTCTCTCTCTGCTTTCTGATCACCATGTGAGCTGATTCCCTCCACCACACTCTTCCACCATGATGTTTTGCCTCACCTTGAGCCCTGAGGAATGGAGCCAGCCTTCTAAGGACTAAGATGTCTGAAATTGTGAGCCCTCAAATAAACTTTTCCTCCTCTACAATTGTGCTGGTGGGGTCTTTTAGTCACAGTATTTTAATTGGGGAAAAGTCATGACACTTCCCAGCTTCATTTCCTTAGCTGTGAAGTAGTCATTCAATTCAATCCTGTTCACCTTGTAGCTTTATTTAGATAATTAAATAAAAGAATGATGGAAAGTACTTTTTAAAAATTTTTTGGTACTAGGGATTGAATCCAGGGTCACTTAACTACTGAGCCACATCCTCAGTCTTTTGAAAAATATATTTTATTTAGAGACAGGATCTCACTGAGTTGCTTAGGGCATCACTCAGCTGCTGAGGCTGGCTTTGAACTTGTGATCCTCTTGCCTCAGCCTCCCTAACTGCTGGAATTACAGGTGTGCATTACTGTGCAAAACACTTTGCATAATGCCTACTTTATATCAAGAGCTCAGACCTTGGTTGCTAATGTTAATGTTGTTGGTATTTATACCTGCTGAGCACACAGACTGATCCTTTTGCAAAGTTATATTTTCTTCATATCACAGGAGAGGAACCTGAAATTCAAGAGATCAAGATATGTGCACAAAACTGTACACCTCGTGACTGGTGGAGCAGAAGAGCTGCTGTGTTCTGAGCTCAGGCACTTTCTGCTTTGCAGGCAGCATCTGCTCTGGTTTGTGGTGGCATTTAAAGCTGCCTGGTCAGGAGCTGGCACACAGCAGTACTGGGAAGCGATCTCAGAACCTTCTGTTGGCTCACCTGTCTCTGAGCCAAGTGGGAGCCAGAACCGCCCTGCCCCTCTCCTTTCTTTAACCTCATCACATTTCCAATTTCTTTTGCCCCTCAAATGAGATGGCCTGACAGTCTTCATTACCAAGCTGGAAATCTAGCTAGCATCTTTGATTTTGAACTAAAATTAAAAAGCAAATCAAATCGCAGTGGAGAGCTTAGAACTGATGCACTGTTCTAATAGAAGTGTACAGATATATTTGGGGGAACAGGAAAGAAAACAATACCGATGTAACAAATGCAATTCTTACCATATGTTCCTGAAGACCAGAGAGCAATGACCTTCACATGTTTTTAGGTTACCTTACCAATGAGATAAATGCACTTATCTATCTCTGATCACAGCTTGGTCTGCAGCTGTGGCTCCGGGTATTTTTAACAAACCATCTTCTGGTAACTCTGTCATGGGAACATGCTGTCTTCCAAAAGAGATTAAAATATTTCTCAGAATAATTATGACCGAGCTGGGGCTGTGGCACAGTGGTAGAGTACTTGCCTAGCATGTGTGAGGCAGTGGGTTAGATCCTCAGCACCACATTAAAAAAATATGTATATATATATATACACACATATACATATATGTACATATATACACATAGAATAAATATGAGGAGATTGTTCAAAAAAGAGTTTAGTTTCCTAAGGTGTATGGTCAGTAAGCAAGTGTTTCATGTTTAAGACCTTCCTTCCTTAGGGAGAGAAAGGGAACTGTAGTCATCAAAACCAAACCTTGTGCTTTCATCACATGAATGTGATGAAAATTTCAAAGACCAAGTGAATTGCCATAAGTACAACTTCTAAGACCATGGAGAGAGGAAGAAAAAGCACAACAGAGAAGCTTCCTGTGAAAACCATACTCACTCTAGTTTCTGGAGATGTGGTTCACATTTTGTGACCTTCTCCGCGAACACCACCAGAAGCTGTCTCTGTGAGGAGCTCTGGGCTTCCACACTCAGCCCCAGCTAAGGAAAGGAATCAGGAACCCTGGAAGAAACTGGCTTGTGTTCTCTGAGAAGTAGACTAAAGCTGGGTAGAGATCAGAAACCTGAAATAAACAGTCCTTCAAAGTTCACAATGTCTAAGAAAGAAAAATAATTTCCTTTCTGCTGCATTTGTTTTAGGAGGTGACGCGTCCTGTGTGAGTTGTGAATTTAACACCAGTGTTATTTATCCATAAGCTATTCACTTATCTGGTCACACACTTGTTGAATGTCTACTGTGTGCAAGGAGTGAGGTTTGAGCCTAAAACATAAAAAAGTCGTAGTGTTTAATTTTCCATAGCTCAAGACCCCAGTGGGAATGGTCATTTAAACAGGTTTTGTTTATAATATATATATATATATATATATATATATATATATATATATATATATATATATATACAATAAAATGCTAGGGGCACCAAGTTAAGGAAGCTGGGAGAGATTTCAGAGGGAAGATGATACTTCAGTAGACTAGACTCATCTTTCTGTGTTGTCTAAACTTTGATTAAAACTAATTAACAAGAGCAACATTTGCTAGTTTGGGTTTCTTCTTAGCTACCCAAACCTTGAGGACAATGAAGCATTTTCCAATCTAGCACTCAGCAGGTTCACCAGGGTCGGGGAGGAGATGTAAAAATATTTTTTAACAAAATTTCTGTGATCTTCAAACATATGGAAAAGCTCTTGGCCACACTCACAGTAAAATAAATGCAAATTGTCAGGTTGGCAAAAATCTAGGACCCAGTCTGTTTGTGAGGCTGTGAGCTCCCACACTTGAACTTGGTGGTGGGAATGCAAACTGATCCTATGCAGGCAATGCCATAAATGGAAGAAACGGCTACTTTTTGACCCAGAAATTCTACTCCTAGAAATTTGATTTAATTATACACCTGGGTAAGTATGAAATGATACATGCACAAATGTTTTTCAGTGTGGCTTAAAAAATTAAGAAAAGATTGAAAATATCTCAAACAAGCATCAGCTGAAGGAACAGAACACTGAAATCATGAAACAAGAATGAGGAAGAGCTCCACGTGTGTTGATGTAGGATGAAATGTAGGATATATAACTGAAAAAGGAGGATGCCGGCCGTTTGTGATGGCACACGCCTGTAATCACAATGGATCGGGAGGCTGAGGCAGGAGGATCGCAAGTTCAAAGCCAGCCTCAGCAACTTACCGAGGCTCTAAGCAACCTAAGTGAGGCCTTAAGCAACCTTGTGTCAAAATAAAATACAAAAAAGGGCTGGGGGGATGTGGCTCAGTGGTTGAGTGCTCTGGGGTTTAATCCCTAGTACCAAAAAAAAAAAAAAAAGAGGATGTAGAATAGTATATACTATACCACCTCTGCATAAGAAAAGAGAAATAAGAATTTATGTGTTATTTTGTCTTATATTTTCTTCCCTCCAATCACTGGAAGATTAAATCAGAAGCTGACAAAAAATACCAATCTTTTTAAAACTTACAAAGATACATTTTTATTTTAAAATACTCTTGAAGTTAAAGAAAAAGTTGCAGTCTGGTGCAAATAACTCTTTTCTCATAATCATTTTGAGTATATTGCTGAAATGATGCTCCTTCCACCCCCAAAAGGTTGAGTGTGCATTTTTTGGGGGAAACATAACACACTTAGCAAATCAGGATATTGACACTGATACCTGACTGCGGTCCCATCCCCACACTCCATCCGAGTCTCACACCTCATGTTCACAGTATATTTTAGCATAGAGGGCTCGAGTGGCACCTCATGGGTTACATTTAGTGTCGAGTTTCAAAGTCTCTGACCATCTGGACCAGTTGCTAAGCCTTTCCTTCACTTCAACCTTTTGAAGATTTTGAAGCTTGCAGGCCAGTTATGTTGAAGAATGTCTCTCAGTTTGTTTTTGTCTGATATTTCCTCATGATTAGATTTGGGCTGTGTATTTTTTTTTTTTTAAAGAGAGAGTGAGAGAGGAGAGAGAGAGAGAGAGAGAGAGAGAGAGAGAGAGAGAGAGAGAGAGAGAGAGAGAGAGATTTTTAATATTTATTTTCTAGTTCTCGGCGGACACAACATCTTTGTTGGTATGTGGTGCTAAGGATCGAACCCGGGCCGCACGCATGCCAGGCAAGCGCGCTACCGCTTGAGCCACATCCCCAGCCCCTGGGCTGTGTATTTTTGACATTTGAGTATCACAGGAAGTATGTGTTCTTACTGCATCTTATTAGATGCTGTATAATTTTGAGTGGTCCCATTACTGATCATGTGACTACGATCACTAGATTAAGGTAGCATCTGCCAGGCTCCTCCTCCTCTGGGTTACTCCTTTTCCCTTTTAAGTTTCTGCAGGTAGGTACTTTGGGACCATGTCAATAGCCTGTTGCTCAGCACATTCGATTAATTACTATGATTTACTATTTCATTTGTACTTTATAATGTTACTATTGATATTTATTTGTCCCATATTTGACTGTTGAGAACTCATTCAGGCTGACTTCTGTGTTCTTTCGAGATGATTTCATTATTTTTGGAGTACTTCCTTATGTTTTAGTACAAGATGTCCTAAACTAAGGTTGTACTTTCCCTGCCCTGGCCCTGGGCTCTGCCATTTCTCCAAGAATGGCTGCTTCCTTTCACTTGGAAATAGTGTTTAGAAAGGAAGATTCATGTGTTGGGTGTGCTCATTACTATTGGGTGTTTCTAATCTCAGGCTTTCTCACTGTATAGGTGAATATATGTATGTGCTTGTATTTATGCATGTTTTTCAGTATTAGGGATTGAACCCGGGATCACTTTACTGCTGAGATACCTCCTCAGCCCTTTTTACTTTTTACTTTGAGATGGGGACTTGCTAAATTCCTGAAGCTGCTTGCAAACTTGTGATCTTCCTGTCTCAGCCTCCTGTATACCTGTGCATGCCACTCCTGAATTCCAGCGCATGCCACTGCACCCAACTTATGTTTGCTTCTTCTTTTTATTTCTTTTTAATGTTTACTTCTATATCTATCTATTTGTGTATTTTAAAAACAAGGTTTGCCTGAGACCTCTGCTTTCTAACTTTGCAAGATTCATTCCCATATTGGTAAAGCTACTCTATGATGCTGGCTCCCTCTTATGATGCGAGCTCGGCCCTCCTCTCCCATAACACCCCTGCCTCCTCCCCATGCAGATGCTCTCCTCCTTGCCCGTGCACTGACCCTGCACAGGTGGAAACACTGTGTGGCAGCCCTCTTCATCCTCCGCTGGCTCTCACAACCCATGCTGGGCACCCAGCCTGTGAATGCCCTCTTACTCTGCTTGGGCTCTGGCCCCCACTGTGGAGACCTCTGTTCCCTCCACTCACTGCTCAGAGCCACTTGCTTCACTCTGACCTGCCCAAGGGCATTAGGGATGACGTTCAAAGAGAAGGGAGGGGAGAAGAAGAGGAGGAAGATGAAAAAATGGAATCCTGTCAACTTTTAAAATGTAATTATGAAACGAAGGAGCTAGTGATGGAAGCAACTCATTTCTGTTTCTGTGATCTCAATTTTCTTTGACTAAGTACAACTTTTAATATTCAAAAAGGAGCTCCTAAAATGGAAAATAAGTAAATGTATGTGTCAAATTGGCAACAAGCAGCAAGAATATAATTATTTAAAATGCTTTAGAGGACAATGTTTTAATTGCATGTGCTCAGTGGGATATATTATCAGGACAAGATAGATCTTAAATCTAAGATTCAGGGGTTTAAAGCAAGTTATAATCCTAGTATTTTTATTTTGGAACTATTTTATATATATTGAAAGATACAGCAAGTAGGCACTATGTTAATGTTAGCATCTAAGATTTTTAGTGTAAGAGAAGAGCAACGTAAGAATAAAAATTTAAAAAGTTAAGTTTAAATCCCCTGCATTGCTAATTTGAATTGGAAATTTCAATATAAACATGTGATTTTACAGTATATACATACATGTTCTCTCTCATTTCTCTCCTCTGGAAGGGCCTAGAAGCATTGACAAACCAGTAGTAGTGAATATTCCTGACACGAAGATTTTGATCTCTAAATACCATTCCCCAATAAAAGGAACCAGGGATTTTTAGAGAAATGGCTGATTCTGGGTCTGTGGGAGGGATTTTAGTCAGTGAGCCTGGGACATCTTGCTTTGTTGCAGAAAAAGAGTCAATTTGATAGGCTCTTAATGGCTGAAGATGAGACTATTTGAGCTTAAAAAAGATGATGGCAATGAAATGAAATATGGAATATATAAAAATATGTAAGTCTATAGAGTAATACCCAGAAAAGAGAAACAAAACACCATTTGTCATCTATTCCTTAGTCTGAAAAATGACAATTCAAGATCAATGATTATTTACCTTGCCTTTCCAGTAGGAGTTGATAAGAAGAAATCCCTCTCTCTCTCTCTCTCTTTTGCTCTGTCTCTCTTAAAGATTGCTATCTAATAAATATAGATGGAATGACAGAAATAGAAGAAAATCACCATTTTGCAACTCTCAGCGAGGGAACTGATGGAGGCAAGAATGGTTTAGGGGATGATAAAGCCATTAGGTGAAATACGAATGGCATCTTGGGTACTCTAGTGCTGCTGAAGTGCTACTCCACAGATTGTTTGATGGTTTAAAAAATAAAAAAAAAATAAAAAAACAGAATTTTCTAACAAAAGAATGGAAGCTGTCTCAGGTGTAGTGATAGCAGATCAATTAGATGTGGCAAGCTTCATGCTGTATTGCAATATTCAACAGCACCCACAATGATGTCTTGTGTAGAGTGGAACGTAACAGCCTCAGATCTCAATTCCAGTTTACCTGGAATGCATGAGTGAGCATAATAAGTTAAATGACACTACAAATTCAACAGTTGGAAAAATTCCAACAGTTGGACTAGGCTCTGGCCTAGTCTCTTCACAATATTGATGTCATGCCAAATACAGGGCAAGGGGAGCTCTTTCAAAGGTGATAAGTGACATCAGAGGCATAACATCCAAATGTAAAGCATGGACCTTGGTTAGATCCTAGTAGGAATAACTGGGAGTAATAAATATTTTTGTTTATTGATAAAATTTGAATATGGATCAGGTATCAGATAATGATAATAAAGAGAATTGATTTTAGGAAGGAAATATTCTTATTTTCACAGTGTCTACATACTTATTTAAGTATCTTGGCAAAAAATTTGATGAGGCAAACATGATAAAAATAACAATGATTGATCTTAGGTAAAGGGTATATAAATGGTCACTTTCTTCATTTTTCTCTATATGTTTGAACATATTCATAATATTAAAAAATAAAAATAAAAACTACTTCTGGGGCTGAGGTTGTGGCTCAGCAGTAGATCACTCGCCTCGCATGTGCAAGGCCCTGGGTTCGATTCTCAGTACCACATAAAAATAAATAAAATAAAGGTATTGTGTCTCTACAACTACAACTAAAAAATAAATTAAAAAAAACAACTAATTCTGATTCCTAGGCTCTGACCTAGGTCTACTGAATGACTAAACCTTCTTTGTTATCTGTAGGGTATCAAGTTATAAATACCCCATCTCAATGAGAAAATGAACAGATTAAAGTCTTCAATATTATTTTTAAATATACCTTATATTTTAGAGTAATTTTAGGTTTGCAGGGAAATGAAAGGATGTTTGCCCCACACAGGCACCACCTCCCCCACACTTAACCCCCGTATGAGAGTGGTACAACTGTCACAGTGCATGATGCTTCGAGGATCAACATGTCATGTTGCCCTAGTTTAGTAGGGGTCACTCTTGGTGTTGTTTGTATGCAGTTCTGACAAAGGCACAATGATGAATCTCTTTTTCCATCTGAGTAATCTTCACAATATTCCACAAATATTATTGGGTGCCTACTATGTGCCAAGCACTTTTCTCGGTGCTGAAGATTTAGCAATGAACAAAGCAGACACGGGTATCTTAAGCCCACGGCATGGGGAGTACTTCCTTGCCCATAGTAGGCCTCTCTAAAAAAAAAATACCTTAAAAATTTTTGTAAGCTAATACCAACACAGAAAGCTGCATAAAACAAATGGACCTCGTAGTGAATTGTGGGGAAGTAATCCCCGCCTCTCTGTAGTCCTTCCCCCCACCTAAAACCCTGCCAGCCAGGCAGAATCCTCCAAGCACAGCCCCCATTACAACTCCCCTGCAAGAATATGTTGTGAATAAAGCCGTTGTACGGATCAGGAAGTTCGGAACCCTTAAGATGCTGTCTAGTTTACTCCCCAAAGTGAGAGTTCATGTTTTTTCCTTGGCTCAAAAGGTTTGTAGCATCAAAGTTTTACTAAGTGAGCAAAATTGAGACATGCATTACTGGACATGGGATTTTTAACTCCATGATATTGAGTAAATGGAGCAGCTGGAGGGCAGTCTCACTCCTGAGTCACAACTCATCCTGAAAACATACTGTCATAAAGAATGCTCACAGGCTGGGCATGGTGGTGCTCACCTGTAATCCCAGGCTGACGCAGGTGAATCCGGAGTTCAAAGCCAGCCTCAGCAACTTAATGAGACTGAAAGCAACTCAGTGAGACCCTGTTTCTAAGTAAAATATTAAAAAGAACTGGAATGTGGATCAGCGGTTAAGGGCCTCTGGGTTGAATCCTGGTACCCATCCCCCCCCCCCAAAAAAAAAAAAAGTGTTCAGACACATACTTCCACATACTTCTGTCACGGTGGGATAAAGGAATTAAAATGTTACCTAAGATAACTTCAGCACCAGTTCAAATGAGCAAAATCATTTGGTTCTGAGAGACTGTCTGTAGGCTCCATTATGCTGTAGTGGTAAGGAAAAGTGACCTGAGCTCCTTAGGTGGGCTTGTTGAATTGTATGAGAAATGAAGTTTCTCCCTCTGTCTTTATTTTTCTGTACCACAGAGAAATTTTACCCACCCATTTTACATGACTTTCCCTTACTCTTTCAACTTTGGTCTTTCCAGACCCCAAAACTGAACGATTACAAACACAAGTGATGTGTTCTCTGCCTAACTGTCCTCAGAGTGCCCAAATCTTGGCGTCACATAGGACTGAAAAGTTAAGCTATGTGTATTTAATTTGAAGTCTCAAAGCTCTCCTACTAGGTAACTTTTGATCCCCATAATATGATACCATCTTTGCCAGGTTATTGTGTATATTAAATAGAGTAATAAGCATGCAGTGCAGCTTGGGGCACACCACAGAAGTGCAGGAAGAATTTGGGGTCTGCTGAGTGGCCTGGAAGAAGTCTAAAGTCATGGGAAATGGGCTTTCCTTCCAGCAATTCCACGTCTAGCTCAACTGCCTGGGCTCAGCCTGACTAGATGAAGCCTCAGGCTCCTCATGGGTGAATGGGGAAGATACAGGGATGTTGTATGAATTGATGATGATACCTACCATTGACCTAGTGCTTACCGGGAGTCTCTGTGCTTCCTTATGTCTATTGTTTTATGTGTTCTCTATGTATCCGCCCTTCTGGGATAGGAATTTGGGGATACAGAAGAAGAAATCATCAAACCTCAGAAGAGAAGCTTGACTGGAATTCAGGAAATGCCCATGAACCCTTGAAGTGCAGAACAAGCATAGGGGAGCAACCTAGCCCACATCCTTAGCTGTACCCTTGACCCATAATAACCTCATCTGCAAAAAAGTAACACAAGGGCAATGCATGGTAGGGAAAACCGGCCCCAAATTGTGTAACTCCTGATTCTCCCTTCCTCTTCCTCTAGTTCAGCTTCTGGAAATTCTCCCTCTATAAACATTAGCACCCTATTCCAAAGGGCTGCTGTCTCTCCTTTTGGATACGACCTATATTCTCCCTTGAAAGAGTATCTGCTTTCCTAAATAAATCTGTCTCTGGTGCATGCTGAAATTTTTTTCTATCACATGTGCCTCAACTTGTCCTGAGTTGAGGTTCCTCCAGGAACCCCTCTGGTGACACTTCTGTGTTACTCATGAGCAAGCAGAAAAGTAGGATACATAAGCTTTTTTTGTTTTTTTAAAGGAGGCAGTTTTGCAATTTACACCCTTCATATCAAGATAGGAGGCATCCCAATCGCATCTTGGGCCCTTGTTTTACTTTATTTTTGGTATCAGGGATGGAACCCAGAGCCACATCCCCAGTCATTTTTTAAAAAAATTTATTTTGAGACAGGATCTTGCTGAGTTTCTGAGGCTGGTCTCTTAACTTGTGATTCTCCTGCCTCAGCCATCTGAGCTGCTGTGATTACAAGCATGTGCCACCATGGATTGGATCGTAGTGAGAATTAAATGAGATAAGGCATCTTTGTTTGTTTGGGTAGTGCCAAGTCTGGAAAGTTATGAAAGGTCTTGAATTTGAGGCACAGCTGCTTGTGGGTACCTCCTCTCTGGTGAGGACCTTCATCTCTTCCCTTTTGAATGCAGCAGCTGAGGTTGGAAGATAGCAAGTGTCACTTGAGACTTGTGATAGAAACTCACTCTACATCCTGCTACATCCCATAGCAGGATGCTGAAAATAACCACATTAGATGAGCCAAGCACGATTGTATTACCCTCTCCATCACTTCCTTCCTCCAGCCAATAAACATCTCTCAGCTGTTACCTCTGTGTCTTCCTGGAGGTTTAGAGCTTGACACTAAAATCTTAATGAGGAATAATAGCCACATTTAGCTGTTCTTCCCTTTGTGCAAAGCCTTACGTTTGTTTGCTTTCTGGAAAAAAAAAATGTGTACCATGTTGTCAGTCTTGGGTGGGACATGAAATAAAACAAATTGAAATGGTCTTGGCTCTGGGGTTTCCTGGCCCCTGTCGCACTGGGGAGCAACTCTTCACAGAAGTTTGAGGCAATGGCTGTTAATTTCTGGAAGTTTCTCCAGGGGCCTGTTGTGTCAAAAAGCTATTGGACCTGTTCTCAATTTGAATTCTGTCTACACTTGTTTCTCTTCATGGTGCACGAGGAGATGTGTGGCCAAGGCCTAGAGGCCATCCGGATGCTCCCAGGAGCCCCGTAAGTCTTCCCTGGCCAAAGGTGGTGTCATTAGTCATTTTCTGCAGGCGTTACTGTTGAAATGCCACCTCTGAGGGGCTCTGTTCTCTTGCCTCTCTCTTGCTTCGCGAGAGCATGCGGGGATTGGCTGCAACCCTGTTTCATCATGCCCACGCGGAGGCTTCCTCTCCCTCCGCCATGCTCGAGTGCACTTCATCCACAAAGCATTTAAGGTTGAGTCTGACAACTATTTTTTTTTTTTAACTGAGAAAAGTATAAGTGCTCTTCTTTGTGGAATACATTTTATAGATTATTTGCTTCCTCTTTCACTGTAAAATTTCCTGGAATGTCAAATAGGTGGAAAAGTACAAGGTCTTTCATCTCCCTTCTGTCCCAGGGAATTAAAATTCCTGGCAGACAGCAGACTTCTTTCTAAGTGCTCTCTGCTTTGGGAAAAGCAAATAAGCAAAGAAGCGCACACCTTTTCTGAACTACTTGTGGGATGGGTTAGCAATTTTCACAGAAGATGAGTCACAATAATTTTTTCCCTTTCCTTACAAATGTGATAAAGTCATTTTGAAACTGTCATCATCTTTTTTTTTTTTTTGCTCTTTCTTCAAGTGAAATTAGAATGCATTTCTTAGAGTTTTTTTTTTGTATATTTCTGATTATTTACTTAATGCATATTCTCACATGAATGAATATGGATATAACAAATATATTTAATTTGTCCTTTTTCCATTCTTTCTTATCATTCATGCATTTTCTCATTCATTCATTCATTCAATAAATGTTTTAATGCCTCCTATTAAAGATTTTGCTAAGGAGCTGGGACTGTAGCTCAGTGGTAGAGCACTTGCCTTGCATATATGAGGCACTGGGTTCGATCCTCAGCACCACCTATAAATAAATAAATATTTTTTTAAAAAAAGATTTTGCTAAGCCTACTATGGGGGATGTTATAGGATATGCATGGCTACCTGCTAAAACACTATAATTTTCAATCATCTGAGCATCTGGATGTGGCCATGTATCATAGCTTGAGTCATCTCAGTATACTCTGAGATAAAGTTTGGAGTGAAAAGGGTTATTAGGGTTGTCTCCCCATCCTGGCTAAGATCCAGTGGTGCTCATACTGTCCTGTGATTCAGCAGGCTAAGTTCTAATATTAGCTCGGCCTCTCAAAAGCTGTGTGATCTTAAATAGGTCACTTCACTTTTCTGGACCCAGTTTTCTAATGTCAAAATCTAGAAGAGAGTTACATGTTCTATAAAGTTCTTTCTTGTTTTCAAGTTTTTAGCAGTACCTACCACTCCATTTGAAGGGCTTTATAATAACGATGTTACTGCTTGCATTTGTAGAAAACCCTCATTACTTATAGAAATAGAAAACAAAGTCTCAGTCTTCATGACATGTCTATGTGGTAGGCTAACAAGGAGATATTATTCCAATTTTGCTAATAAGAAAATAGATTCAGAGAGCTTAAGAAACTTACCAAGGAGCACATGATAGTCAATTTTGTCTCAGCACAATCATCAGATCAGAACTGTGAGATGGTTCCTAAGCTCACTCTGGTATCCAGAGGCGTTGGGAATATGGGTTTAACTTGAAAGGCTCACATCTGTCCCTGACATGATCAGAATGTTATTTTACCTGGATTTTTTGGGTTTATGTGACTACGTTCCTATGATGCTATGCATTAGTCCCATCTTAAAGATTAGATAACTGAGGTAGAGAAAGGCTATGTGGTCTTCCCTAGTAAGATGGAGAGATGGATTTAAACTTTACCTTCTCTCACTTCAAAGCACAGAATTATCAGGAATCACAGAGCACAACCCCTTACTTTTTCCGAGAGACTTTCAAAACAGGACTTCCCTCAAACAAAGATGTTCTTGGCTGGGGTGTGGCTGTGAAACCTTAGCCTAATTGTTCCAACAGCCACAAATTTTTTTTTTTGATAAAAGATTCATGGAGCCCAGGCTAATGTTATTTTTGACTATGGCATGAATCTATGCTCCAGGCCATATTTCTTCACAGACTTCTCAAATTGTTTTAAAAGGGGCATTTAAACAGGCTTATTTATTACTTATGCTTCCTATAGCTAATAAACACAATTTTACGGATGATTGAACTTAGGGGCACTGAACCACATCCCCAGCCCTATTTTGTATTTTATTTAGAGACAGGGTCTCTGTTGCTTAGTGCCTTGCTGTTGCTGAGGCTGGCTTTGAACTCTCGATCCTCCTGTCTCAGCCTCCCGAGCCACTAGATTTACAGGCATGCGCTACCTTGCCCTGCTAAAAAACACAATCTTGAACTAAAATTTATTTATAATTGATACTGCCAGTTACTGGTGACAAGTTCTGCTCCTCGCATGTTGAAGTAGAACATTAGAGAAGCACACTGAAGCAAGCATATAAAGCAGGGTTTATTTAAAAAGAGTAACAGACTTCTCCAGGGAGGGAGAAGGGGGCCATAGCTGGTATCCTGGTATCCCAAGAAGAGAGGATGGTCTACCTTTTTCTATGTCCTAGGCCTCCTTTGTTCTCCTGCTCTCTTCCTCTTAATCTCTCCTTCCTGATGACATGACTAGGCCCAGGAAATTCTGGGTGGTATGGCCAAAAGGTGAGAAGCAGATGGGCTGAGGGGCCAAGTTGGAGTGATCTGGGAAGGAAGGGGGCATAATTAACAACTCGTAGTAGGGAGGGACAATTTCTGAGACAAGTTACCTTAGCAATAGGTTGGAGCAGGGGCATTTATCTTGATAAAGGTGGAGGAAGGGTTATGAAGGAATGAACATTTCAATTCCTCTATTCTCTGAATTCGACCCTTGCTTATCTGCCTATCTAATTCTGGCTTCATTATTAAAACATTAGTAAAATATAACCGATTTCCAGATTTCTTAAGTTTAAATGAAATCCCAGCCATCAGAGAACTGAGAAAAGTCTAGTCTCATTAAAAAAATCAGAACTGAACTTAAAATCCAACAGATTAAAAATAAAAATCCCACTGAATTACTTTTTCTTTAGATTTTTGAACTGTATGACCAGGGAATGAAGTATGTCTTAATAGTGGCCAATGATTCAGGGTTTTCAGTGGCACTTTGTGGAGAGCTCTCCGTGGGCTATGTGTGGACCAAAAATTGGCATTGCAGCCAATGAATGGAGAATCTGGTGTCTGGGAACTTCCAGTGGAAATTTCCTCTGGCCAAGACAGTCCAGATGCATGTGAGCCCTATTCAGCTCTGCTCCAGGTCCCACCCAGCATCAGAGATGGGGTGATCTGGTGTAGTCATAAAGCTTCTCAGAGATGGGTGTGACCTGCCAAGATGCCAATCAACCTGCTGACTGCAAGACATCATGAAGCCAGACTCCACCCCTGAAACTTCATCCCTGTCTTTGATGTACCCCCCTTAAATAAACCATTTTCTAATTCTTCAGCTCCAGCTTCTGTGTGGGCTGGACCTATCAGGCTCTCTGCTTCCAAACTATAATTCTGAGTCTGCTTCTTATTTCTTCTGTAATTATTTCTGACTTATCTTCTCCGGTGGCTTATACCCTCCTGGGCAGGCAAAAGGACCCCCTGGCGAGGCGCTGGAAACCTCGTGATAGCACTTACATAAAGGTTTTCTTCATCTTTACATAGAAATTTTAAGCTTAGAAAGAATTTGAAAGGAAATTTGGTTCCATGCTTTTGCAGAGGGTGGGAAAGTGAGGAGACTTGCCTGAGGGCATGCAGCTGGTCAGGGTAGAAGCCGGACTGGATAAGGTCTCTAGACTCTGGCTGGGCTATTTATTATTCCTGCTCCAAAAGAAGCCAGCTCTCTCAGGAAGGAAACAGGAGATTCATAGACTGGATCCTGGAAAGTTACTCTGACCCACCCATGGATGACCGATTGTGTATTTTTATAATGCTACATACTTTTAAAAAATTCAAGTGCTATAAATGTGTATAAATATGAAAGCCACCCATATGCCTGTCCCCCCTCACCCAGTATTACTCTCCAGAGCTTACTACCATCAATAGTGTTCATTATATAGCCATCGGATATTTCTATGAATGTTAAAACTGTTGTCTTTCCTCAAACACATTTATTTTTTTAAAATTAAATTACGTTGGGTGTACACACAGGCTCCTGTAATTTGCTTTTTCAGTAAAAATAGCCTATGAACCTTTTCCATATATACAGCCGTACCTCCTTCCTCATTTGGAGTTCAGGGGGGAAATGGAAGATATTCAACCAGATTTCTATTGCTGTAAAATTCTCTGTATTCTATTGCTAATTTTTAAAACCTATAACTTTTAAAACTGTAACTTGTGACCATGAAATATTCTACTAGTGGATCACAATACCATCTAGTGTTACAGTGTGGATCTAAAATGTCCCCACCCAAGCCCATGCTAAAGGCTTGGCTGCCAGCCTGTGGCACACCTGCTAGAGGTGTGCAATCTCTAGCAGGTAGGACCTAGTGGAAGAAGGATAAGTCATGAATGGCACACCCTTGAAGGGGACACAGGGGCCTCTGGCCTCTCCTCTTTCTCTTTCTCTGTTTCCTAACTGCCATAAGATGCTCCTCACCATAATATTCTGCCCCACCACAGGCCCAAAGTGATGGGACCAAGCAACCATGGACTGAAACCTCTGAAACCATGAATCAAAAAAAAAAAAAAAATCTTTTCTACTTTTAAGTTATTTTTCTCAGGTATTTTGTCACAGTGTCAGAAAACTGACTATCACAGTCTTCCTCTTCCCTTGCCCTGCAGCTATGGGGGTCTCCTCTACTGATCTCTGATGGTCATTCAGTCTTTGGTCTGCTATGTCAGAAAAAATGCCATGCCTAGCTCTGGAAATTTCACTGAGCATAACTTGTTTTCCTATAGAAAACAAGTTATTCAGAGCTGTGCAGAGCTGCAGGCTCATTACTAAGAATATGAATGGCCATTATTCTATAGATGTCAGGCAGAACTGGTTATTAGAAGATTGGACCAAGAAAATGTTAAAGTCAGTCAACAGGAACTGTATGACTGAAAAATGCTGCTGCTATTTCTTTCATTTCTAGAAACTTAATATCTGAAATTATTAAGTTTTGAAACTGTATATTATTCTCCCATAGCCGCAAGGCACTGGCCCCAAGGAGGGAGCAATGTTCTGCCAGTGGATGGAGGTCAGGTAAGTCTTGTCAGCAAAGTGTTCAGGATAGTGGTTTGTCCTGTACGGCCACCGAGTTTTGGAGGGCACTAAACAGCAAAGGGCATCCATTCAGGGTTTAGGAAGGTGGCTGGGGTGGGCAAGTTGAGGGGAGAGGACTGAGAAACTGGCTTCTGCAAGGGTTGAGAAGCAATGAGGGCAGTTCAATTAAGAATGTGGAAGAGGGCAGAGGGTTCTTTCTGTAGGCTTCACTCTGCAGGTAGAAGAGACAAACCATTGCTAAGTTGTTTCGTATGAGGATTAGAAATGTGTGCCAAGGGCTCAGCCCGGTGCTTGGCAAGTGGCAGCTGCAGAGGCAGCACCGGCCAGCAGTACGAATTCTCCTGAAGAGAGGGGGGCCTTGCAGCAGGATGCTTCCTGGGGGGAAGTACCCTCCAAGTCTTTTGGAGAAGAGAGTAAAGAGAACTTGATCTTTTGGGTCTAGGTTCAAAGACTTTCTTCCCTTGAAAAGACAGCATGTTCTTTGGTAGGTATTGAATGTCTTGCTAATATTTTTTTTTTTTAAAAAAAGAAAGAAAAGATGAAGATGGAGGAGGAGGACGGGGGAGGAGGGAGAGGGGGAGGGGAGAAGGGGGAGGGGGAGGACCACGCCTTTCTTCTGACACTCTATGCCCAGAGCAGTGGGTTTAGCATTTTAGAGGTGTTGGAAAGGACTTGCTCAAATTATTAAGCAGGATGGATGGAAGGAAGGAAGGAGGGAGGGAGTGCAGAAGGAAGGAGCAAGAAAACCATCCACTTCTAGCAGCCTCCTTTTTGTTTCTGTTTCCCCTTTCAACCGCCCTCCCTGTCTTCATCCCTGGTTCTAATGTCCAGGGCTTCACAGGCAGACCCCGAGCCACCCTGGGGGTGGGATTAGGTGGAAATCCATCTGCAGGAAACACATCATCTGGCCAGCTTTACTCATTGGACTTTCCATGTAACAGTTCATTTTATCAAAAGAATTGCAATGTTAGAAAGCAGAACAAAATGAATGACGTTTGCAAGCCTGTGGCCTGACAGATGACAGGCTGACTCTAGCCTGGCCTGGAAGGCCACCTCCTCTGTCATCTGGCTCAGTCTCTCCTTCTGGATTCATCTACTGTGGCTTCTCAGTGGGTTGCTTCTCTTTGGATATTTTTTTGCTTTTAATTTTTTTCTTATTGTTCACCAAACACACAGCCATCTTCCTTTCTTTCCCTGTGATGAGTCTATCTGGGTTCTGACCACCCAGCTCAGGTTTCCATCCCGATTTCTCTTCCACCTACCTGCTGGAATTTGCCTCTCTCTATAAGGACCAGTTCCTTTATGACGTGAGAATTTGTCTCATCCACAGCCCAGTTGTGGCAGGGCAGTGGGGCGGGTGGCAGACAGGCCAAAGAAAGTGCTCAGAGACAGGGTAGGTGACATCAGTTTTATGGGGAAAGATGACAAGAGATCAGAGACTGCTCCAAGAAGAGTTCATTGGCGACAGGCTGAACAGAGAGCACCTCTGTCCCTCGTGGTGTTTTTCTGAGCATCGCCTCCTCTTCTTCATGGTATTCTGCCCAGTGGTGGCTGGCTGGACAAGTGAAACGCGTCCTTTCCACAGTGCCCTCGGTTCTGCACACGTTCCCACGTGGAGAGGGGTTTTATATGGCAAGCTGCAGATGCAGTGACGTCATCAGTGCAGCTAGCTCCCTCAGTTGGCTTGTATGACCAGCACCCTGAGGGACAGCTACCCTTGTGTACATGTGAGAAAATAGCTCTTTAGGGGCAGCATGACCTTGCCCTAGTTCCCACTGTGCATAAGATAAAACATTGTCCTATAAGATAGCATATTTCTGGACTTTCCCGCCCAGGCCTGCTATCATTGCTTCCTTAACTTGGCTAGGTTTGGGGGGACAGAAAAGTAGCATTCAGGGACATGATGTTTCATTTTTCCCCTTTGGATGATGTAGTTTAACAGCAAAACCAAAATGAGGTGGGGTGGCCTGAGGATTTGAGGCTTCGCTTCTGAATTTAGAAATCCTGGGCTTTTCCTCATAGCACATGACCTTGAGCAAGTACTTGAGCCTTCATTTCCTCACCTTTAAAGTGGGGGAGATAATTACTGCTATTTCATAAGGGTTACTGTGAGGATTGAATGAGAAGATGTTGGTAAAGTGGTTACAGCCTGCGGGGTCCGTGGTACACACCCATTAACTGTTAGTAGTGGGCTGGGGATGTGGCTCAAGCGGTAGCGCGCTCGCCTGGCATGCCTGCAGCCCGGGTTCGATCCTCAGCACCACATACCAACAAAGATGTTGTGTCCACCGAGAACTAGAAAATAAATATTAAAATTCTCTCTATCTATCTCTAGCGCTCTCTCTTTAAAAAAAAAACTGTTAGTAGTATTATTTTCATTATTGTTAGTATTATTAGGATCTCATCTCCTTTAATCTCTTTAAAACATCATTTCAGCAATTCTCTGCATCTTGAGTTACTAGTTTTACTCTCTGTGGGATCATTTTTTGGTCGGTATACAAATTGTTGTTTCTCCTGTGTTAAAAAAACAGAATCAACACAGACGACTAACATCCCCCAGGGCGGCCTCCCACAGCTGCCCCTCCTGACCTTCCTCCCCACTGTCTTCGCCCTGTGCAGCAGGACTCCCTGGGGTGCTCACTGTACTCTAGTCTCTGATTCTTGAGCTTGATCTAATCAGGCTTTCCGCTCCCTCTGTTTCACTGGTACAGCTTTTGCCAGGAGCACTATATCCCCCGCACTACCAGATGCAGCACTACTGAGAAGTTCTCATCTGGCTTTGGAGCAGCTGTCCCCACCTCTGTGAAGTGCCTTGGGGTTGGGGTTCTGGGCACCACGTTCCATTTTTTTTTTTCTCTTGGTACCAAGGATTGAATCCAGGTGTGCTTAATCACTGGGCCACGTCCCCAGCCTTTTTTCTCTTTCTTTCTTTTTCCTTTCCTTTTCTTTCCTCCTCCTCCTCCTCCTCCTCCTCCTCCTCCTCCTCTTCTTCTTCCTCTTCTTCTCCTCCTCCTCCTCCTACTCCTCCTCCTCCTTCTTCTTCTTCTTCTTTTTTTAGATAGGGTCTGGCTAAGTTGCTTAAGACCTCACTGAATTGCTGACACTGGCTTTGAACTCACAATCCTCCTGCCTCAGCCTCCTGAGCCATGGGGATCATGGATGTGTGCCACTTCACCTGGCCAAGCTCCTGATTTTGCTCTCACCTCATTAGCTGCTCCATTTCAGTCTCCTTCTCTGGTTTCTCCTTAGTGTCATGGTCCCAGGTGCTGGGATGCCCTTTCAGTTTATCTGTCCCATGGCTTTTATACCATCTAGATGCTGACACTCCTAAAGTTATATCTCTAGCCTGAATTTCCTTCCAGGCTCACACGTTGCCTGTCCACCTGACCACTTGGATGTCCATCAGGATCTTAAACTTCACATGTCCACAGCACTCCTGGCCTCAGCCCAGTTCCCAGTCCTCCCTACCAGTGAGGGGCACCTCCATCCTTTCAATTGTTCAGGCTTAACTATTTGGGGTTCTATTGACTCTGCTTCATTAGTGTACCTGGTTGGTTGCATGTCACTCTTGTTTTAATCCCTCTAGTGGGGTCCCATCTCACCCTGAGTGTAGGTTAAATGATGGCAGAGACCCACCAGATCCTATGCAGTCTGCTTCACTACTACCCTACTCTCTCGAGGCTTCTTTACCTTCAGTGCCTCATGCAGACTCTTCTTTGTTCACATCTCTTTAGTTTTCCCTCCAACACATCTGGTGTGCACCTATCTGAGGGCCTTTGCATTTGTACAGCTTCCTGTTTCTAGAATGTTCTTCCCTCAAGCATGCTGAGAGCCACAGACAAGGCAAGATGGCGCCTGGCACTTTGCCAAGAGGAGTGGTGAGAAGTAACGCCAGCGAGCCATTAAGATGATAGAGATTCCTTAATGACTGACTGCTGTATCTCGTTTATGTTAATTAAGTTACGCTGTGTATAATTATTGAGATGATGAGGATTCCTTAATGACTGCTGTAACTGGATGATGCTAAATTGAAACAAGCTGTTTGTTCAGTTATGTATATATACCCCTCCTGTCCTACAATAAATGGCTCCTGCTGTATCAATCTTCACAAATTCCTTGTCACCCCCGTTAGTTTGCCCAGCCAGCCGGGCTGCGGCACAAGCATTCTAGGACATTGTTCCTTTTCATTTCCTTCAAGAACTTGCTCCAATATGTCCTTCTCTCTGAGGACTTCTCTGGCTACTTTATTTAATTTTCTTTTTTTTTTTTTTTTTTTTTTTTTTGTGTGTGTGTGTGTGGTGCTGGGGATTGAACCCAGGGCCTTGTACATGTGAGGCAGGTACTCTACAAACTGAGCTATGTCCCCAGCCCATGGCCACTTTATTCAAAATTATATTCTCAGACAGGCTTAGTGGCACACATCTATAATCTTAGTGGCTGTAGAGGCTGAGGCAGGAGGATCACAAATTCAAAGCCAGCTTCAGCAACTTAGGGAGGTCCTAAAAAACTAAGCAAGATTCTAAAATAAAATAAAATAAAAAGGGCTTGGGATGTGGCTCAGTGGTTAGGTGTCCCTGGGTTCAAGCTCTGGTATGTATGTGTGTGTGTGTGTGTGTGTGTGTGTGTGTGTGTGTGTGTATAAAAGATACTTTCCCCCCAACAGGCATTCTCGTTTCCACTTTGATGTCCACCTCCTCCATACTATTTCTGTTACTTATCCCTAGCTATAATTCACTTATTTATTTATTTTTGTTTGTCTCTAGATTTTTGTCTATTTCATTCACCCCAGCATCTAGAACAGGGCTTGGTATACAGTGGGCATGGGACCAATGTGGAATTGGTTAAGGCAGGCATCTTTTGATGATTTAGAGCCTGCTGGCTGGACAAAAATCTCCACTGCAGTTAGTTGTATGTGTGAGGAAACAGATGAAGGAGAAAAGTCACCAGAACCAAACACACTGGTGGTTGGTCTGCTCTAGCTATCTGTTTACACTGAGCCTGGAAGGTGTGTGGTCCGCAATCTGCACTGGCCACTGGAGAAGGGAATCCCTCCCTGGTGTGCAGAGGATCAGGAGTCCAAAGGCTCCTCCAGGGAGTGCCTAACAAAGAATTAGAGCAAAGATTTCTGATTATTCTTAAAAGACCGTTTTTACTGAGAATCCATCTATGTATCTTTGGTCTAAAGAATAGGAAAAGATCAGAAATTCCTTTCCGTGAACATCCTGGGAAACTGCTGGAACTTCTTACATTGTGTCCTCATTCTCTTGTGTGCTGGAGTCATCACCTGTGTTTGCATTTGCCAGGAGAGTGCCTTTATTTCATCATCTCTCCCTTGTAAATGACAAGGCTAGAACACTACAGACTAACTCTCATGAACTTTGTTGTCGTTGGTTTTTCTAAGAGCCCATCTCTTAAACCATAGGAAAGTGTTTCAAATGTAAGACTCCCATACGTCTTTCAGCTGAGATCCTGAACTACTGCCTCAGTGCTTAATTAAATAAAATCTCTGATGAACTCCTTTTGCCATCAGAACTAGTCTAAAGTTTTTCATGCTGGTAAGCACCTGTCTTCAACATAAAAACCTTGAGGAACTTTATAGACATAGTCTTATCTGGTTAGACTCCAAAGACATTGAACCCTGCATGTGTTCCCACAGTTCCTGTGTTGGACACTTGATCATTAATGCAACAGTGGTGAGAGATGGGCCTTCAAGGGGAGACTAGGTCATGAGTGTGTGAACCCCTATAAATGAACTAATGCCTCTATGATGGGTATGGATGTTATCATGAGAGGGAGTTCCTGAAAAAAGGATGAACTTGGCCCCCTCCTCTTCTCCCATTCTCTCTTGTGTCCCTGTGAGAGCACATGGCTCTTGCTCTCTGCCTTCTGCAGTGGGATACTGTGGCAAGACGGTCATCACAGATGAAGGCCTTTCGATTTTGGACTTTTTAGCTTCCAGAACTATAAAAACTACATCTCTATTCTTTATCAATTATTATAAGTTTAGTGTGTGTGTGTGTGTGTGTGTGTGTGTGTGTGTGTGTACACTGAGTATTGAACTCAGGGGCACTCAACCACTGAGCCACATCCCCAGACCTATGTTGTATTTTATTTAGAATCAGGGTCTCACTGAGTTGCTTAGTGTTTTGGTTTTGCTGAGGCTGGCTTTGATTGCAATCCTCCTGCCTCAGCCTCTCAAGCTGCTGGGATTATAGGTGTGCACTACCGTGCCCGGCTATAAATTACTTCTTAAATTAATAATTCATGATACTCAGGGTCTCATCATACATGTATTTGAGATAATCCAGAAAAGTGGAATTTGGTCTAGAATGCTGGAATCTGAGCTCTAGGACATCCACTTGGTTTAGATTCAGTTGCTTTCCATTATGTGCTAAAGGATGAGGCCATGTTTTAAAAAACATTATGAAATATTTATGGAGGAATAAATACAATCCATGTGTAGAAACTGCTTTTCCAAACAAAACAAGCTGGTCATTTTGCTTCTATGTCTAAGATGGCTAATGGCACCAGTCAACATATGAGTAATCATTGAAAATGAAGTTGTACTTGAGTCCTAGGAGGACAGACATTTAACAAATAATAATAAAATAAAATAAATAAGCAAAATGAACTTTCTCAGGTAGGTAAAAATGTTCAAAAAAATTCCCAGACTCAGGAGTTCTCTTGTAGCAGCAAAAAATGAATAAGCCAGACCTCATTTTTGAAAATGACAATTGTGTCATGGAGCAAAGCCAAGTCACCAAAGCATTGCACCTTTCTTTCTTCTGTCTTAGGGGTCTGGGTTTTCAAGACCCTCACATCATTCAACAATGAACAACAAGGAGCATATGAACCTCAGTCTTGGCTTGTCATTGTGGCCGCTGTGTGCCCTCCAACTTGCTGGAAGCCTTTTCTGACCACTCCTCAATGTTTGAGCATGTGATAGGGACGAGCTTTGGGTGAGGCAGAACGAGCTCCATATGGAATCACATTGTCTGATATTCACGTCAGTCAGCATTTCTTACAACAGTGAGAATCAGCGTCAACTGCTGTGTCTTTTGATGGTTCAGCTACAATGTCTGGTGGCATAAAGGGGGTCTGTGTCCTTTATCCACTTTTATGTAAATTAAATATTAATGATATGAAAATGACCTGGTTAATTTCACTGGCCATAGAAAATAGACAAATGAGTCTCCTCCCACATATCAATAACTGGAAAGTGGCCTCTGTGGATGATTCATTCTATGATTAGACCATTATTAGAAAGATTAGCCTCAGATCAACTATTCTGCAATTAAAATAATTCAAAAATAACTACTAATGTTTGTATTAAAAATAACGATTTTGCAATTAAATTATGGTGGGTGTTCTCCAAAAGTAGTGATTCTACATTTAATAATTCCATTCAACCAGCTAATTTTTTAGTTATTTAAAGCAGAAGTAACCCAACTGTTTTAACTGCATTCCTCATTAGAGAAAAATATTGTCAGCATACCTTTTCAATCTGTATAGATTTGTCGATAAATGACAAGCGTATGATATTGTATTGCATATTATCAGTATTATAAAGCATGCATAAATACATACATAAGCAAAGCATACACAGCAACTAAAAGATGAATTAAAGATGAAATGAGTGATTTTTTTCCTCATTTTTTTTTATTAACAGAATCATATCACTTAATCATGATGATGTTCTGACCATTTTGTTTTTAAAGTGTCTTGCTAATCTTTATGGCTTCATACACCCATAGACAATACTGAAGGCTCATAATTAATATAAATAGAAGTAAATCCATATTTTATGAATTTTAAATTTGGAGGTCAACTTTTGTCAGATCTGATTAGATTGTTGCTGATAATGTGGCTGATCAATGACTTGTGTTCTAACATTCAGAGAATGGGCTCTGCCATTTCCTTTTTACCATTTATAGTACTGATATTTTAATCCTTTCCATTTTATAAGAGTTAACTTCATTAAAACTAGGTGTTACTGTCAACCATCAAAGCAAAACAAAAACAGAGAGAAGCTGGGCGTGGTGGCACATGCCTATAATCCCAGTGAGCATATTGAAAGGGGTTGAGGCAAGGAGATAATTTTAAAGAAAAAAACAAGGAGGATTACATTATATATTTTGAAACAATAATCCTGGGCCATAATGAATAAAAATAAAATGGCGGCAGTCTGAGGTTGAACGGTCGTTGGGAAGTTGTCCTCGTAGAAGTACTTTCTGCAGAAGGTCCGTTGGACTTGTGGGAGCTTGTAGTCTGACAGAGTCTTTTGTGATAGTTACTATTAGAAAATTACACTTAAGAACCCTTTCTTCAAGCCAGGGGCACAGGTGCATGCTTGTAATCCCAGCAGCTGGGGAGGCTTAGGCGGGAGGATCACAAGTTCAAAGCCAGCCTCAGTAATTTGGAGAGGCGCTAAGCAACTCAGTGAGACCCTGTCCCTAAATAAAATATAAAAAAGGGCTGGGGATGTTGCTCAGTGGTTAAGTGTAACAAACACACAAAACCCTTTCTTCATAACCTCCTGACTTTATTTGGTAGAATCTTTTTTTTTTTTTTTTTTTGGTAGAATTAACACAGGTTGACGCCATTTTTTTCTGACAACTTTCAAATTTTCTTACATTATGTTCCATGTATCCACTTAATTATGAATTCCTATATTTGGTTTTTTGGTGGAAGTGAACAAAAAAAATGTATCAACCTTGCATTTGGGGAAGAAACTTCCACTTTTCCCTAGAAATATCCAGAGAACTACAGGGGCAACCTGGGCAGGTAACCATCTGGCAAGCTGTGAAGCAGGTGAGGTGCTTATGCCAATTGGAATATTTAAGTCTCATCTGATGTCCCACATGAGATCTGTTCCCCATACTCTAGGAGTTTACATAATATTCACATAAATATGCCTTATTTACTATCTGTACCCCTATTTAGTCAATATTAACATCTCTATTGACTTCCTTTTAAAAACACAAATTTATTTAAAAAGGAAACATTGAGCCACTGACATGAATGGAAAAATCCATACCATTTCCCCCTTCATCTTGTTCCACAAACACTTGCTATTCTTACCATGACCTGGACATAGCCTAGTGGTTGAGCTGTCCTTACCCTGCACTCAAGGATGTCATACTGCTTCTTGCTCACTCCACTGCATTACACAGAAATACCCAGCATTCTTGGAGGTGAGGTGAGACCATGGGCAGGAAGGGTATTTCTTTGGCAGCTACCAAAGGGCTTCTCAGTAACTAGTATGCTGAGGGTTAGGAGGGCAGGTGTGTACTGGGCAGCCTTGAACCTCCCCAGATCAACTTATGCATTACACTTTGTGTACCATTTTATTTTATTCCTAGGAAACGTAGAGGAAATATAAGACTCCAATATAGTTGTGATATTGTCCTTATGGTAATATTTGTGTATCTGGGGTAGGGTTGCTTGTCCTTCTAAGCCTGGGTCTTGATTTCTGACTACCAAATTGGTTTTTCTTATCCAAACGTTTTTTCTACAATATGTTGTTATTTTTGTAGCAATGTCTCACAACTTATGGAACAAGGCAAGGGATATAAATAAACAAAATATCTCACATGATAATCCCTGCCCCAAATGTTATTACATGGGAAGTCTTATTACTTTGTATCTGCTGAAGGCACTTCATGATTTATAAACTGCTGCCCAGAAACCATCTCATTTAGGAAAGGTGACACCCCTGTGAGAAGGGCAGGCTTAAAGAACTTGGGAGACACATCAGAAGAATTCTGAGTTATGTCTCCAAAGCCCATCAATAGTTTCACTCTTCTGCTCTTTCTCTCCTCTCTTCTTTCTCTCTTCCTTACTCCCTTTCTTTCTCATGCTTCCTTTATTTCCTTCTTCTCTCCTCCTTTCCTCTCTCCTTCCTTCTCTCTCTCTTCTCCCTCCTCTGCTCAGTCCCTCCTTCCCTATCACCATGAGAACAATACTTGATTAACCTTTTGGAGATTTGAGATAAGCTGCATGAAGCAGAACTGAGTTGTCACCATGGAGGGGCCCAGTAATCCATCAGCTGACCACAGATGGACGAGCAATCCCAGTTGAGATCAGCAAGCCTGCCCAGATCAGCAGAACCACCTAGCCATAGATTTGTGAGAAATAAATGTGATTGTTATTTTAAGCCTCTGAGTTTTGGAGTGGTTTGCTACACGGCAATGGCTAACTGATACAGACTCTCAAAGACTTAGGTTAAATGGCAAAGTTTGCTGGTGGTAGAGCTAGGCGCAGGACCTGTTTATTCTTGGTCAAGGTGTTTGTCTACTATCCTATCTTGCTGAACCTATCTACCTGTCTTCCCCTTGATCAGCTGACCCTCTGTCTTCTGAAATTAACCTCTGGTGCATTTGGATGCCTCAGGGTCAATAGTGGCTATATGGATGCCTGTGTTAGTGTTCTTATGCAAAAAAGATTCATTTAAATTTTGGAGACTGGATGTCTATTTTAGAAGCTATATCAAACCCTCTTTGGTTGTTTTGTAACTATGTGGCATCTCCATCTGCCTGCTTTTTTGCATAATATTTTCATGAACCAAAATCACATTAACTATTTGATTTTCCATTATAATAGGGAGTAGTAATAGGAAACACTGTCATCCTCAAACTCCTGATGTTTGAGGTTGTTTTGACTCCCTGGGGAAGCCTTAAGGGAATGTTTTGAGGTGGTCCTCCCTGACACCCCACCTTGGCTCCGTGTTTCACTTCTGACTTGTGGGAACAAAGATACCTATGGCTTATACTAGACATGATTTCTAAGATCAGACTCATTTCAGGCTTTGTAAAATCTCATAGCAATATAGTAAGAAAGGTCACTTAACAATGAGACAATTAACAGGTTTCCTCCCCATGAATGAAGTTTGGTGTAAAAAGAGGCAAAAATAGTGCCAGAAATAAATGACTGGCTTATAAACATATTTATTAAATGCCTCATCCTTGGAGCACCAGATGTGGAGAAGACAAAGGCTAAATGCCAGCAGCAGGGTTGCTAAGTAAATTATTTGGTTTGTTGCTGGTAATGAGCAACTGCACAAGGTAGGAGTTGCCATGAAATTACATGTTTCTGCTGTTTTGTTCTTTAATGAACCATGATTGACTCCAGGACTTGTTTGGATAACTTTTCCCTTTGGTGTTGAGAAAGAAGATAATTCTCCCTAAAAGAAAACCTTGATATGCCCTAATACATATATATGTTTTTTCTGAACTCAGAACTTTTTTTTATGTCTTCATCAATGAAATTGATTAATTTAGCAAGTATAACTTATGATTACCCATAATTTTCCCCTTTTCTCTGACCTTGGCGGTGGGGAGACACTCAGGATGGATGGAAAGAAAAACCTAGAAGATAGTACTGTCTGTTAGCATTTCCAGATCATATTCCTGCTTCAGAAATGGGCAAAAACTAAAACGTTACCATAAAGCTGCTGATTTGATTAGGAAGACTAATAATTACACACTGTAGCGACACCCTCACGTGCAATTTCCTATCACACATTTGGCATCCTTCCCATTTCCTGTTTAGAAGAATATTTTCTGGCTCACTTGAGAAGAATAAATCATTAGAAGCTCCAGTAAACAGTCCTGGGTGGGGTGTCCATTTGAGCAAGCAGCTGTCCTTTGAAAATTGCCTTTCTTGTTCAAGGCTCCCAATTTCGCAGTCAGGAGGTTGTATAAAATCAATTAAACCAGAGGATCTCTAGGTAATCAGCTCTGAGAACTGTTGGCCCAGCTGCGATTATTTGCCAACGGTGGCAGCTTCCTCCTTTATTCCTCTGTCACTTGTGCCCACGCTTTAGCCTTCACCTCCTGGCAGTAGTGCGTCCCTCCCACCCCCCTCCACTTTGCTTCTTTCTGTCTCACCACCGTGTTGGCTGCTGTCTCCCGGAACCCTATCCCAGCTCCTGCTCTCAAGAGATGGGAGGAGGATGCCCTGCTGGGTGGGGAACTGGGGCTTTCAGTTCCTCCTCACCAGCAGGTAGGGAGCTTGGAAGGAGGTACCACAAATTGCTGCTGTTGCTATGACAACCTGAGCAGCTCCTCAGAAAAGCAGTTGAAGAGGAAAAGCTCCTTTGCTCTTTTGATCTATCTTTCTGTGTCTCCCCCTTGTTATGTACCTCAAGTGATCATCTCTCCTAATACACCAGACACCTCCCCCAAGGAAGTATTTCATACTGAGGCTGAATCGACGGGAGAGCCTTCCTGCCCTTGCCCCCCTCAGAGGCAGCTTTTTTTTTTAAATAAGAAGAAAAATGTCAGGTTATAACATTTCATACTAGAATTTTGTGTGCCATTTGGCTGAGTGGGGAAAGTATTTGGAAGTATAGGGTAGAGTGTTCATTCATTCATCAAACACTTACTGAATACGCACCAATAAGTACCAGGCAAAATGCTAAGCACTAGAGTTGAAGACGAGACACAGTTTCCACCTCACATTTTGGTGGAGAGACAGATATGCAGACAAACACCCACAATAAGATTTTGCTAGTGCTTGGCAAAAACCTAGGTGGGTCCTGTGTGGTACAAGAGAGATACGGAGGAGGAGAGGTTGTTAAGAAAGACTTTTGAAGGAAATGAGTCTTAAGAGAGAGAGATGGATGTGTAGTGAACATGCACATTACTTTAGTAGACTCCCAAATGTGCTCCCAACTCCAGTATCTTGGGCATAATTTATTGGCTAGTGTGTGGAGACCTTGAAAGGCCCAGAGAGACTGAGTGAGATATAATGCAAATAGAATTAAAGAAGGTCAGTGATATCTTGATTCTAAGTCCCTGGAGGATGACCATGGTCGTCCTGGGAGCAGGGCTGGTGAGGCCTGGGAATGGGGCATTACTCAGGGACCCTCATGGGAGGAAAGGCCCCACTAGAACTGTCAGCTGCACAGTGTGGGGTCATGAGCCAGGGCACAAATGGTTGACGTAGATTACCAGCCCCTGGGCGTATATGGTACTTGGGAGAGTGAAATTGGGTGGGGACACTGATGGGAAAAGATCCGCCTAATTATTACTAAGGACAAGATTGTATGTCATAATGAGTTGTAAGCTTTGTAATCCAATAGATCTGGGTTTGTCTTGGCTTTACCACCGTTAAATGGAGATTTTAGACAACAGAAATCCTTCTGAGCTGACTTGCTCAGTTGTAAAAGGGGGATATATCTCATCTATCTACCTACCTACCTACCTATCCATCCATCCATCCATCTCTCCATCCATCTATCATCTATTGAATGCTGTCCCATCCTCCCCCTTGGATTCATTTGCTGAAGTCTTAACCCCCTAATACATAAGAATGTGATTGTATTTGGACATACTGTCTTTAAAGAGATAATTAAGTTAGAATGAAATGATTATGATGGAACCTAATCCAATGTGATTTGTGTCCTTATACAAGGGGTAAATTTGGACATAGAGGGAACATCATATGAAGACACAGGGAGAAGACAGACATCTACAAACCAAGAAGAGAAGACTGGAATAGGTTTTTTTCCTCATGGCCCTCCAAAGGAACCAACCCTACAACTACCTTGATCTCCAGAGCTGTGAGAAAATAAATTTTTGTTTTTTTAAGACACCTAATCTGTGGTACTTTGTTACGGCAGCCCTAGCAAACTAACCCATAGAGCTATTGTGAAGATTAAAAAACTGATTTATAAAATATCCTAAAGCTCATGTATAAAGACTGAATTGGTGTCATCATATTTTATATATAACCAGACATATGAAAAATGGTGCTGTATACATGTAATAAGAATTGTAATGCATTCGGCTGTCATTTATTTAAAAAAATCAATAAAATAAAATATACTGAAGCTTATACAAATATTTATTATATGGCAGCTATAATTATTGTTCACAAATAACAATACAGTTGACTGTTCTTTATATAAGGGCAAACCCTAACTCACGTGCATTATTCCATTATTAAGAATATCAGATTAATTAATTTCTTTGGTTAGCTGAATGTCAGAGGACCCTTCGCTTCCATTCCAATGCTGAGATTTTTTTAAACATGCTTTATCTTTCCTTATATTGATTAAAACTGTATGTTCAAACTTTTTAAATTTAAATTTGTAGGCTCAAGTGCTTCTCTTTAATTGTGAGATTGAAACTAAGTGTATACTGTTTCACAGAAAAAGGTTTGTTTTATTTTTAATGTCAATTATATCATTATTTTCCAGTGATTTGCTCCTGTCCCCCAACAATAGAGTAGTGAAAATCCATTTAACTTTCAGATTCTATATGTTAGCATTCTTTACTTTCCTCGAACACTTTCTATAGAACATAGTCTAATATACTGTAAAAACTCAAACTTGTTTCTGGAACTTTAATTATAATTTTAAAATATGCAAATTACTATCATTGTCTCTAGTTATGAACCAGCTGCTTCTAAACAATTAAAAAACAGATCATGTAAATGTAATTAGTTAGAAGAAATACCATGCTACAAACAGAAAACAAGAAACTGAGTTCTATTTACAATATTTCAGATTTTGCTTTTCTTTTGGGTTTATGGGAGCTGGTACCAAACAGTAAATTGTACTTTATCATTGCTTTTTTTTCTAACATCTCTACTTATTTTCTAAGAGCAAAATTTATTTATCATCTTTCTCTCCCTTGAAGGGAAGGTTATAATACAAGGAGAAAATGATCTTTATTGGTTCTTGCCTATCCGAAAAAATGCTGCACTTGGAAGTTCAAGTAAAGTGAAAAAGAACTACTAGCAGAAGATATAACTCACTCTCAGGAGAAGAAATAAAGAATCAATAGGCCACTTCTTTAATGGCTGTGGTATATTACAATGTCACTCCTCCTATGAGTTGGGGCCTAGTACTCCACCCTATGATTCTGGGTTATGTTGGGCTATACTTTCAGCTATCTTTGGTCAATAAAATGTGGGAAAACAAGTGTGATTTCCAAGCGAGGCTTCAAGAGGACTTGTAACTTCTGCTTTCACTTTCTTATAACATTTCTCTGAGATTTCCATGTAAAAAATCATGATAGTCACCTTGCAGGTGACAGACCACATGAAAAGAGACCCAGCTAATAGTCAGCATTAACTATGAGACACATGTGTGAGGACATCTTAGACTATCTGGCTCCATTCCCAAGCAAGACTAGGAAAAGAATAAAGTAGCCAAGTCTGGCCCAAATTTCTGATCTATAGAACTAAGAGTCAGTAAAAGGGATGTTATTTTAAGTCACTACATTTTGGGTTCTTTGTTAGACAGCAATAGCTAACAGATACAAAAGCACATAGGTCATAGAAAACCATTTTTAAAAATCTAGCAGCACTCTGTTATGATAAAAACACTCAACAAATTAGGACTAGAATAGAATTTCCTCCACTGGATAAAGACTATCTGTGAAAAACCCTCAGCAAATATCATGTTTAATGGTGAAAAACCAAATGCTTTTCCTCCAAATTCAAGGTCATGAACAAGACAAGGATGTCCACTCTCATTACTTATATTCAACATCATACTGGTGATTCTAGTTAGGACAATAAGGGAAGTAAAAGAAATAAGGGTCACCCACATTGGAAAGGAAGAAATAAGATGTTCTATTTGCAGATGACATGATCTTGTATATAGAAAATTCAAGGGATCCACTAAAAAATTACTAGAACTAATAAGTGTCTTATTTTGTTTTGTATTGCTAAATAGAATACTGAAGACTGAGTAATTTAAAGAAAAGAAACTTATTTCTCATAGTTCTGGGAAGCTTAGAAGCCCAAGATCAAGGGGCTGAATTTGGTGAGTATATTCTTGCTGTATTATAACATGGTAGAAGAGAGAAAAGGGTGCAAATTCAGTTTTCTCTTCCTCTTCTATAAAGCCATTAATTCCATCATGTGGGCTTCCACTCTCATAATCTCTTCTAACTTTAGAAGATCTCATGATCTCCTAAAGACCCCACTTTCAAATATCACCAATATATGAATTTGGGGATTAAGTTTCCAATATGTGAACTTTTGTTGGACATATTCAAATCAGTGAGTATAGCAAGGATACAAGATACAGTTGTGTTTCTACACATTTATTTTGTAATGAACAACCAGAAAATGAAATTAAGAAAGCAATTCCATTTACAATATTGCATTAACAAGAATATTGAAAAATACATTTAACAAAAGAAAAGCAAGACTTGTATAATGAAAACTATAAAACACTGATACAAGAAATTGAAGAGCCAAGTAAATGGAAAGATTTTCATAGATAAGAAGACAATAATGTTAAGATTGATCTACAGATTCAACACAATCCTTACAATCCTTATCAAAATCATAGCTGGCTTTTCTTTCTTACAGAAATTGACAAGCTGATCCTAAAATTCATATAGAAATATTGAAGACCTAGATAAACTAAATAATTTTGAAAAAGAACAAAATAGGAGGATTCACACTTTCAGATTTAAAAAGTTACTATAAACCTATAGTAATCAAGATAGAGTGTCACTGGTATAATGATAGACATACAGATAAATGGAATAGAATTGAGAGGCCCAGAATCCTTTATGTTAATGCTTAACTGATTTTCAATAACAGTGCCAAGACAATTAAATGGAGAAAGAACAGTCTTTCTGAGAAATGGTACTGGGACAAATGGATATTCATACGCAGAAGAATGGAACTGGAGCCCTATCTCACTCCATAGACAAAAGTAAACTCAAAATGGTTGATTTAAGTGCTAAAACTGTACAACTCCTAGAAAAAGAAAAAAATCTTTATGACCTTGAGTTTAAGTAATAGTTTCTTTGACACAAAAATAAAAAACGCAAAGCTGGTGCAATGGCTGAGGCAGGAGGATTGCAAATTCAAAGCCAGCCTCAGCAAAAGCAAGACACTAAGCAATTCAGTGAGACCCTGTCTCTAAATAAAATACAAAATAGGGGTAGGGATGTGGCTCCATGTTTGAGTGCTCCTGAGTTTAATCCATAGTACCAAAAATCAAAACAAAACAAAACAAAAACCCACAAATGACAAAAAAAAAAAACCCACAAAAAACATAAATTGAGATTTATTAAAACTATAAACATTTGTGCTTCATGTGGTATCAAGAGATTGAAAGGAAGACTGGACATAGCTCAGTGCTTGCCTAGCATGTGTGAGATCCTGGGTTCAATTCTCAGTATCACACAAAATTAATATCTATTTATTAATAGATAAAATAAAAATTAATATCTATTAATAGATAAAATAAAACACCTAAATCAAAACAAGACAAAACAAAGACTACAATGACATACCATTTTACACTCACTAGTATGGCCATACTAAAGAAGACAAACAACAAATTTTAGGAAAATGCGAAAAATTGGAACATCATATATTGCTGGTGGCAATGTAAAATGGTGTTACCATTTTGGAAACCAATTTGATATTTCCACAAATTGTTAAAGATAGAGTTACACCATAGGACACAACAATTCCCCTCCAAGATATATGAAAATGTGTGTCCAGACAAAAATTTCTACAGAAATATTCAAAATAGTAGGATTCATAATAGCCAGAAAATAGAAAAAAAACAATTTTTCCATCAAAAATTGGGAACTACAGTAGAGTTGGAAGAAGAATAAAGTGAATACTAGAACACCTTCACCTAGATTCACCAATAATTATATTATCATATGCAAGAAAATATGATGTACATTTATAAAATATTTTCTGAGAATTTATCCATATTCAGATTTCTGCAGTTACCCTCTACCCACAATGATTTCTTTTATTTACTCAAGATTCTATTAGGGATCTTGTATTATATTTGATAATGTTAAATTTGGTCAGCTGGTGTTCATCACACCATTATTAATGTACCATTTTTTTCTGTGTGTAATTAACGTGTGGACCAGTACTTTGAGACCATGTAAATAACCTGTTCCTAACAGGTTTCACCCAGTGGTTTTATTATCCACTGATGATGCTTGCCTGAGTAAATTATTATTCTACATATGGCTTCGAAATGATGATTTTTCTGATTCTGTCATTCTTTCTACATTTATTAGTTAACTTTATTCTATAAAAA
Organism: Urocitellus parryii; assembly: GCF_045843805.1. Classification (NCBI taxonomy): domain Eukaryota; kingdom Metazoa; phylum Chordata; class Mammalia; order Rodentia; family Sciuridae; genus Urocitellus; species Urocitellus parryii. Next base: position 68,345,571 of record NC_135535.1, read on the forward strand.
AGGAGTTCACCACCTCTGTCTCCTGTCCCTGGTTTTGTGTTTATTTAACTTTTGATTTGATTTTTAAATTCAGTGTGTAAAATTGGTTGCTGTCATTGTTTTTTTTTAAACATTTCATTTTTTAGTTGTGATTGGACACAATACCTTTCATTTTTTTTATTTTTATGTGGTGCTGAGGATTGAACCCAGGGCCCTGCACGTGCTAGGCGAGTGCTCTACCACTGAGCCATAATCCCAGCCCACTGTCATTGTTTTTGATGGTCACTTTGACCCACATGTTCAGGGGAAGCCCCCTGAAGCCAGCTTCTGTGTATTTTGGACATGTTACCATGAGTCTTCAAAGTCTCTCCTGATTTTGGCACAAGAAGAGATGTTTCCATCTCACCTTGTACTTTCCCAACCCAGAGTTGGAATTTGCCAACTTGCCAGGTAGCTATGATTTATTTTGGAAGAAGGGTTTGGAACATAGTCTTTGTACCTTTTCTCACAAATCCCTGGAACTCCTTTCACATAAATTCACAGATATTTTACTCATGCTTTTTATGTCTGTATGTCCTCCATTGTTTGGATGTACCATGTTTATTCAACCAGTCTTCTCTGCAATTATGGAAGCACTTTACTGCTTCAAATGATACCACCATGAATGACCATGAATGCTGCTTTATATCTTCAAAATGTAAGTGCATTTTAGTTTTGTTAAGATACTTTCAAATTTTCCAAAGAAGTTGTGTAATTGTGCACACCCTCCAGCTTTGGAAGCATGCCTGCTGTCCTACGGTCTTGCCAATGGCACGTGCTGTTGAGTGTTTGAAATTTTGCCCATCAGATGAGAAAGGGTATCTCAGGGTGGTTTTCACTTGTATTTATCTTAATGAGAGTAAATGTGTGTGTGTGTGTGTGTAAACTGTGTCTTTTGCCCAGTTTATTGGGTTATTAGTCTTTACTCCCCCTTGACTTTTCAGAGCTCTTTTGGGTTAGGAAGATTCACCCTTTACTGACCTATCTATTGCCCAAATCTCAGGTTGTCATTTGTCTATTGACTTTGTTTATGGTGTGTGTGTGTGTGTGTGTGTGTGTGTGTGTGTAAAGTTTTCCAAAAGGCTTTCACATTTTATGTATTTAAATAGGATCAATCATGTTTTTCTAAATAGGATCAATCATGTTTTTTTTAATTGCATCTAGATTTTGGATGGATATGGAAACTGTCCTCATATCCAGTTGATAAAGGAAATCACCTTGTCCTTGAGGGCGATAACCCCTTCTCTCTTGAATGTCTTATTAGATACAATATTTTAAAAAGTGTTTTTTTCCTTCTTCCTGGTACAGTTAAAAGAAGTGTGGGTGTTCATGTGTGTGTGTGTGTGTGTGTGTGTGTGTGTGGGTGTGGGTGTGGGAGTGGGGTGGAGGTACAGGATCAGTTTGCTTATTAGATTCCATTGTTAGTATTTTCAATAACAATAAATGGAATAAAGGCGTTAAAATGCTACCCAAAGCGATAGTTCACTCTCCACCATCCCTATTTCACTCCTTTGGGTATATGAGATAGTATTTTTTTTTAGTATGTTTTACCCATTATCCTTCTTAAAGATATGACTTGAGGCAGAAATTTTGTTTTGCCTTAGATTATAAAAACATCAAACAACTGCATGTTAAGTATATGCCATTCACCAAGCATATAACGTGAAACTCATTTATGTAATGTACAACATCTCTGGGAGATGTATTGTATAATTTACAAACAATGAAAATAAGTATCAGACAGGCTAAGTAGTTTTTTTTTAATGTGGTCTAGGTTTGAACCTATTCACCTTGCCTTGAGATAAATAAGTTTCATAATTGGTTATTTAAATAAATGATTGTTTTTGGTATATAATTTCTATTCCCTCTAGAAATTTTGAGCTCCATAATGAGTTAATTCTACTAATTAATAGAATTCCTATTCCTTTCTACCACAGTAACCCAGGGAAATAATAATATGTAACTAGCAAAAGAAACATTTGCATAGCCTATTTGCAGACCAGATTGATGGTTTTTTTTTAAACAATGGAAAAATAAGTGAAAGAACAAAGTCAACATCTCTCCAGCTCTAGTCCTACTAAATTTTCAAGACCACCATGTTTATTCCAAATTGATGCTTCAGGATCATCATGAAACATCTGCCATCTATTTCCTAGTTTCCATCAATGATTCTATAGATAAGGCCATTGGTAAATACCCACACTTCTTTTAACTGTAAAATTAAGAATTAAGGGGAAAAAACTTTAAAACATTGTGTGTAGTAAGAAATTCAAGCAAACTCAAGAGAGAAAGGGTTTTGCCCTCGAGGACAAGGTGGTTTCCTTTGTCAACTGGCTATGAGGACAGTCATATCCAATAGTGTAAATACCCCTGCTGAGGCCCAGGGACAAAACTTCCCATACTCAGTGCCTTATTCACAACCAGGTGTAGTTTATGTGGGATCCTTGGAGCAAGGAACAAAGAATTCTCTTTCCCTTTGGAACCAATTGAAAGATCATCAGGAGCCTGAGGGGAGGGAATAAAAATATTAGCTATACTTAGTTATAAAATCTGAATTGTAATGGTTGGTATTAGATTCAGTCTTCTGAGAAGGTGCTTTTTTTGGGGAAACCTATGTATAGAGCACTACACTATTTTAGTCACAAACTCCCTGCCTCCATGGAGCTTAAAATCTGCAGAGAGGGCGATGCATAATAAGCAAGCTTAATACCTGAGTAAGTTATAGAGTGTAAACAAGGTAAAAGTTGTTATGAAAACAAGAAAAGAAAAAAGCTGGGTAAGGTGGATCAATGGTGTGGGGGTGAAGGAAGCTCAGTATATCAGGTGCTCCTCACCGGCAAGATGACATTTGTATAGGACTGTGAAGGAGCTAAGGGACATAGCCATGAGCATATCCTGAGGAAAAGCATTCTAGGCAGAAGTAACTGCAAACACAAAACCCTGCCTTCTATGTTTACATAAGAGGTAGGAAGTCAGTGTAAAGTCTGAAAAGTGAGTGAGGAGACAAGGAGTTGGATCTAGTGTTTGAGAGGGCAGGTGGGGGAAAAACTTGGGACCATAGAAAGCTTTTTATTTTGAATAAAATGGGGCAGGAGGTTTTGACAAGTTTTAGTAAGCTGACATGTTTTAACAGAATCATTCTATTTGCCTGTTGAATATGGATTGTTGGAGGGAAGGAGAGAAGCACGGATACAGATGAGGAGCCTGTTGCAGTCAGCTTTTGATGTGTGACAAACCATCTCAAACTTAGCTGCTTTAAAATAGCAATCTGTTGGGGCTGGGGCTGTAGCTCAGTGGTAGAGCACTTGCCTGGCATGTGTGAGGTACTGGGTTCAATCCTCAGCACCAAAATAAGTACATAAATAAAATAAAGTTCCATCAACAACTTAAAAATAAAGTATATCTATATATTGTGTATATATATATATATATATATATATATATATGTTTGTTTAAAATAATATTTTGTTTGTTCACCTTCCTGTGGGCTGGTGGTTTGGACTGGGTTTGGCTGTAGTGGCTTGTGTTTGTTGCACATGTTTTTTGTCTGGGCCTATTTTCAGAGCCAGAACCTCAGCTGGGAAGGCTGAGATGACTGGATCTCTCTGTCCAGGTGGTCTCTCATCCTAAAAGAGGTTGGCCCCTGCTCACCCACATGGTAGCAGCATTTTAACTGGTAGAGAGGAAGTGCCAGTGCCTGTGCTCAGAACTCATGTAGCATCACTTCCATCTCATTCTTTTAGTCAAAGCAAATCACAAGTCAATCTCATCTTCAAGACATGCTAAAGACTACTGAGCCACTTCCCCAGCCATATTTTGTATTTTATTTTGAGACAGGCAGCGTCTCACCATGTTGCTGAGTGCCTTGCCAAGTTGCAAAGGTTGGGTTTGAACTTGCAATCCTCCTGCCTCTGCCTCCGGAGCTGCTGAGATTATAGGTGTGCGCCACCATGCCTGGCTAGACTCCGCCTTTTGAAGAAAGAAGTTGCCAATAGTTTGTGGTCATTTTAAACCTACTGTGCAGTAATTCAGGCAAGAGGATAGAATGGTTTGGAGCAGAAGGAGAGATATGAATGAGAATTAGTTGAGTTCTAGATAAAATTTGAAGATAAAGTCAACAGGATTCCCAGTCAGATCTTACATGTGATATTAGAGAAAATGGAATTGAGATGATTCTAGGATTTCTGGCCCACCTGGAAGGATGAAGGGAATTGGAGTCAGCTGATACTCCCCCGGATCATATTTTGATCCATGTACGTGTGAAACTGCATGCTGAAGCCCTTCTCCATGGGGCAAGCCCCCCTGCTAAGTTCACCACACCTGGAGAGGGCCATCTGAATGCAACCTCCTCATGGACAGTTAGATCCTAAGGGAATGACAATACCCTGCACTGAGCATGGTCAGATCTTGCTTCCAAATCTCCAGTCAGATAAGGCTTCCTCTTGCAGGAAGAATGAATGTAAAGAAAGAAGCCAGAAGGCTGTGAGCCACAGAACAGGAAATGAAAGCTCCTTCCTACTGGCCTGGGTCAGGTGACCACTCAGAGCCTTTTTATGATCCTGTGAATCCCACCAGGAGCCGCCACCCCCCACTAGCTGGTGTTGCTTGCTGATGCATAAACTACAATCAGATCATTTTGTGCTTATCCTGCCTTAAGAGATTTTTATGGAATAGTTACTTAATGTGCTTTCATCCCAAGATAAAATGATTTCACCCAGAAAACATGTTTTCACTAGCTTTTTCTATTAAATAGAACTACACTAGTCAAAATAATAATGGTTTCAACACTTTGGATTTTGTTTCCATGTATAAAAAAAGACTAGAAAGAGTCAGTTACTGAGCAGCCCTACCTTCTGTTGTTCCAAGGGTTTGGCGCTTGTTCCTAGGGCTACCAAAATTTTAGCCATCTTATCTGTTTTCCAGGAGCAGGACGAGAAAGAGCAAGAGAAGGTCTTTTTCTTTAATAAGGAGACTCCCTGAGAAGAGCACATAATGCTTCTTGCATCTCGTGGCCAAAAATTACTTACATCACCACCATTATCTGCAAGGGAGGCTCGACACTGTGATCTGAGCTGGTGGTAATGTTCCCAATAAAACACTTCCATCTCATTCTTTTAGTCAAAGCAAATCACAAGTCGGTCTCATCTTCAAGACATGCTAAAGAGACTCCACCTTTTTTTTGGTACCAGGGATTGAACTCAAGGACACTTAACTACTGAGCCACTTTCCCAGCCATATTTTGTATTTTGAGACAGACAGGGTACCATTATTAGGGAAGGACAGGTATCTGGGCAACTAGCAGTCTCTAGTTCATCAGAAGGGGACATACGTCTTAAAGAAAGATTACAGATGAACACCCCATAAGACCCTGGCTTCATGCTGGTTTCTTGGGTAAGATGCAATAGTATTTGTAGTGGAGACTTCTATTTTCTGTATTATTTAACAATACGAGGCTGGGGTGTAGTGGTAAATATTTTTTAACCTACTAAACTAATACACATTCTTAATCATTTAGTTTAAATCATAGTACTCTATTTTAGGGTGGTCGAAAGGCTGGGGTCTGGGTCTGAAAGACGTGGGTTTGCCACATACTTGCTGTAGGTATATCAGTAAATAGGTAACAAATAGTAAGTGCCACTGCTTTCCTCTCTTCCTCTCTCCCCTTTTCCCTCCCTCCCTCTGTCAATACTCTGTGCTGGTGGAGAGACCTAGTTGAGAAGGACAGCTTCACCATTACTTTTCAATGCTAACTGTGTCTGGCTAAATCCGAAAGGATATTAACTGTGCTCAGGGGACCATTTGCTGACTTGTGCACATAATCTGGTTGAGGTTGCCTAGGTCTAGAGTTTTAAGTAGGGCAGCTCTTATGTGAGGATCGAGGTTCAGTAATAGCTTAGAAAAAACATGCCCTCACTTCTAGCTCTGGACCTAAGGGGCTGTCTTAAAAAAAAAAAAAAAAAAAAAAAAAAAAAAAAAAAAAAAAAAAAAAAAAAGCAACTGTACCAGGCTTCTGGCTGTGGAGATTGTAGGAAAAGACTCAAGAGTGGTTTGGGCTTCCTGTGCCCTCGAATTTATAAAAAGGGCACATTGTTTCAGAGGCAGACCCACAAAAGGCTCAGGTACATCTTCTTCAGTGCTGGGCAATTCCCTTCTCAGCTGTTTCTTTGGAAGTGGTTGCCTGAATCACGTAAAGCACTGACAACCAAGAGCAGAAGGGTAGCAGTTTTGTAAAACATCTGTACAGCGTCCACTTCAAGCAGTGGTCGGGGGCGGTGGGGAAAATGAACAGTTGTTTTGACAGCCTGAGTCTTTAAGATGAGGCACTAAAAAGTACTTTCCACATGGTTAAATACAATTCCTCTTCCTTGTTCAGACTTGAGTTGTAACAATGGTTCATTACTATGTACAGGCTACTTTATCTTGACTGTGTCTTGGTAGCTCACATGGGAGGCTGTTAATCACAGAGGCCTTTTGAGGCCTGGGTAGAAGGATTTGGGTGTTTTTTTTTTTTTTTTTAATAGGTCTGACATTTAAACAATGAGAGTACCCACTAAAACATTGACAGCCTCATCACATACTAGAGATATTTATTAGCTCTGGGATTTTGGGGATTAAACATAGGAGTGATTTGGTGGATTAGCTCCTTACTAGATCCTTTTATATGGGGAAATAGGGTCTTGGCTCACTGGGAGGTAAATGCAGGAAAGGAGAATGGTATAGTGGGTATACGATAGGACTGCTTGGCTCAAGCCCTGCCTTGGAAAGCAGAGTGACCTGGGTAAGTGTGAAGGATCCTCTGATATACATGAGCAAAGATTTTGGGTGTCAGGCATCAACTTGGGTGTCTCCGCTGTGCCCTGTTATTTAATTTGCAAGCTGACTCCGAGATCCTACTCTGTTCTCTCTGTATTTACATGGAATGGTTATGCCTTATAAGTTATAAAAGGTGATATAAACCTAAGAAATTACTATTTATAACTTATAAGTTATAGAAGGCTGCATAAACTGGGCGCGTTTGCACATGCCTATCATCCCAGCAGCCCCGGAGGCTGAGGCAGGATTGTGAGTTCAAAGCCAGTTTCAGCAAAAGCGAAGCACTAAACAACTCAGTGAGACCCTGTCTCTAAATAAAACACAAAATAGGCCTGAGGATGTGGTTCAGTGTTAAAATGCCCCTGAGTTCAATTCCTAGTACCAAAAAAAAAAAAAAAAAGAAAGAAAAAATAAAAAAAGGCTGAGTAAATCTAAGAAATTACTCTTCTCTTCATCCAACAGAAAGAGACCCCACAGCCCACAGTGCTCCACTGAGACTCAAAGGGTCAAGAGACTGTTGGGTGGGGAAATGTTTCTTCAGGAAGAGAAAAGTAGTCTTAGGGTGATAAAAACAACGGTCAAGGAAATAAAGTTCTATGTAACAAGAAAGGGAGTTTGAATCTGAGCAAAGCTTCCATTTTCAAATGTCCAAGGTGTTGATGATACAACAGGCAGTCGGATTGGTCAACTCAACTCCATTTTGAGTCATGTCCCCTTTGTCTGTTTATGTCCTAGGGATCGGTTCAGGACTTGCAAGTTCACCTCATGAAGCAATGGGAATGGAGCACAGCACCCTCCCACACAGCAGAGTGGACACGGGCTACCAGCTCCTGGAGGGCTAAAGGGGTTCTGCCAGCCTGTCCTGGTGACCTCCCTGCCACTTACTACAGACAGACCTAGGGTTTGAGCACTTTTAAGAGTATATGGGTCTGCTCTTGGAAAAAAGAAAAAGATCTGTGTGGAGGGTCCAGAGGAGGATGTGACAGAGCACAACACATGGCTTCATTGTCCCCAAATCACACCTAAAGGGCTCTCCCTCCCACAAAGTTCTCATGGAAGCTGCCCCCAGATTCTCTCCCACATTCTCTTCTTTGTCATCTCCCAGCAGCCTCCTCCCCCACCGTCCTTTCCTGTGCTAAGACATTTTCCCCCCTAAATAGTGCAATCTCTGAACCCAGTCTTCTTAAAAGAGAGGAGAGAAAAAATGGTAAATAATGTGTTTATGACTTATTATCTTTTTCTATTACAATTCAAACAATACAGAAGTTCAAAATAAAATATTAACACTCATCCCTGCCCTTTTGTCCCTCAATCTCATTCACCAGATGTAAAAGACTGTCTTTCAAAAGGTGGCCTTGGAACCTTCCAAACTTTCCTTTATTCAAATGTAATTTTCAGCTTCTAGCTTTGTATATAGTCTGAGCAGAGATGGAAAAAATTGATCTTTCAGGATCCGTCAGCAGTGTGTGCCTGTTTTTCTAGGAAGAGACTACTCTTTTGTTGGGAAAACAAAACACTTTTGTAAGCTTTTTGAAAATGGCAGAGACCAGATGAAAAGCCTAATCCACAGCGGGGAGGTTGAGACCAGGAAGCACTGGGAAGCTTGGCTTGCTGCCCTTTGTGGGTGGAGCCTGGGATAACCCTAACTTCCCTAAGAATCTTCAGACGTACCAGGGGGGTCACTGGGACTGGGAGCCTACCATCCTAGAGGAGGCAGGTTTGAATTATTCTATTGAATTATTCTATTCGGATATCAAAGAAGGGAAGTGGGGACAGTGGCAGTGCCTGCTTCAAATGGGATGATGTGACACACAGAGCTCTGCACCCTAGTGTTCCCCCTCACATTCTCTCTTAGACATCCCTCTCTGTCAGTTTAAGAGTGAGTGCATCAAAACTTTCTGATACCAGTGAGTGAGGTGCCAGTCCAAAACACAAGGGTTCAGCTCATTCATAGATGAGAATAAGTGGCTATCACTGGGCAGATAAGTAAATTAACTTTGCTTCAAATGTAAATGTCCCTGAAGGACCTGGAAGTGTATTTTAATGACTGTTCTATGGCCAAGTAGAAAACACATTAGTAGACCCAGACAGAGCCTGTCTTTTCTTCTAGACTTTAATTTCCTCCTTTGAACAAAGGGACAATGAGGCATCTGATGGATCAGAACATGTTGCATGGTTGTTAAATTAAATGTGAAAGGAAAAAGATTCAGGCTTTTAAACAGAGTGCCCAGTTTTCCATCAACAGGAGGCCTCTGCAATATCATCCCCCAATCATTAGGAGCTCTGTCTTGTGATGTCAGAAGTCAGCTTGAGGTTAGGTGAGGTCTGTTACTGGACCTCACTTTTGTTTCTTCTCTGGACTCTCCCCTTGGCTCAGATTCCCCTCCCTTTTGTACCTTTGGTCTTCCTCTCAAGTCCTGGTCTAGAAACTCACCTATTGCCCTAATTCCTGAGATCCCAATTACAAAAAGCAGATGGTTCCATTTGGAGTTGAAAGCCTGAGTTTGAGCTTGGGCTTTGCCATTTAAATGGCTTTAACTTTCATGTTCTCAACTGGAAGGCAAGAACAGTTATAGTCCTTGGAATGACAAAGGGTGGATTTTGTGTCTGGATGTGCTTCATAAATTCTAAGAGTTATAGCAATGCAAGGGAGCGACATGAACTTAAGCATTCAAGTGCACAGCCTCTCTTGCTATGATTGCAACTTCGTCATATGCCACCTCTGGGCCTCTGAATAGGAATGTAAGAAATGGGGTTTTGAAGATTCAGAAAACATTTAAATCCCAGAAGAGTGGATCTGGCAGATTCCTTGGAGATCATCAAATAAGATGAGTCCTCCTACCTCATTTTATGGGTGGGAAAACAGAGACACTAATTGTCCCAGAGCAAAGCCCCAGACCAGGCAGAGCCAGGCCTAGCTGGCAGGTTGCCTGATGCTCAGTTCTGCGCTCTTCCCTCCATCTGCAATGCTGGGGTTTCATCTTTGGGGGAAGTGAGTAGCCCAGGCCAACTCTCCTTATAAACTTATATCTAAGAGCCACTAAAGTGCTGTCAAGGCCAGCCACCCAGCACTTACACCATGAGGTGTTTCTAAGGCATTTCTAATAGGTAAAGTGTTTCCTTGGCAGAATATTGGTTTAAGTCCTCCACCCCACCCCTCTTGAGACAAGGTGGAAAGGATAGGCCTTGGCAAGACTATGATAAAGAATGAGTTGGTCTTGGGGCCTCTTCCCAAGTGGTTTGCTTTCTCTGCAGTGTTGCTGCCTTCTCTTCTCTCTTCCATCCTGAACTCATTTGATGTTGTCTCATCACCCTGAGACAATATCATGAGAAGCTTTTATAGATTCAGACCTCTCCCAGCTCCTTTTCTTTGTGTGAATGTGCAGTCCCTCATCACCAGCTTCTATAGGGCTCTGCTTGGGAAGATAATGTTCCCAGACTCTGAGACATTAAGGACGATGATGGTTCAATGTCTTTATTGCTCCATGTGATAACTCTGCAAATGGCTCTGGTGCATTTTATTGATTGTCAAACCATTTAATGACAACAGTAAATGAAAAAGTTGACCCCTGTTTCGCCCTTTAACATGCCCACTGTTTCATCTTTTGAGTTCCCTGCTGCTCTTTGTCCATATGCTGTGTGTTTGGCTGAATAGTAACTCATAGTACATTTACAATTCAGCCCTCTGTTTTTATCTGGAACATTCCATTAATTCACCATGCCACTGCCTAGATTTCAGAGTTATCATACTTAACAATCACATAATGTTTCATACCATTGCTATATCACCATTTAACCATTCTCCCAGTTTTTTGTGTGTGGATTATTTCTGATTTTCCTCCATTACCAGAAATATTGCTTTGAAAAATGGATAACTTTAGTTCTCTTCTTCTTTTGAATGATTCCCACAGAATAGATTCAAAAGAACTGGATTAGCGAATCAAAGGATAAGAACAATTGTTGGGAGGTGCAATTTTAAAAAATTAATTATTATTATTTTTTAGCTAATTCTGGGCTCAGCTCTGAATTCTTCCAGATGAAAGTCACAGAGCTAGCATTCAATAAAATCAATATCTAGTGGAAAAAAATATCTGATTTAATAATCACCCATATTTGTTCAGGGTTTAATGTCAGGCATTATACTAACAGGTGTTTGCATATTTTATTTTAATTTCTCACTATTACCATGGAGGAAAATATTACTACTTTTTCTGATGAGAAAACTGAGGCTGAGAGAAGCTAAGTAGTTTGTTCAATATCACATAACTGATAAGAGGCCAAGCTGAGACTCAACCTGGGTTGAATTTATTCTGTCTTCAATATTCATGGACTTCCCCTTAGGCGACCCAGTCCCTCCTCAAACAATATAGATATTTACTAAACTCTTTCCCCAACTCGATGTATAGTGTTGTAGTTTGTCAGCAGCATGAGTTTATAGTTCACCTCTGCTCTGTCAGTGTAAGGTGTGATTATCTGCCTACTCAAAATTGTGGATTTTTCAGATGTAAAAACATAAGCATTATTGAGTTTTTAAAGAGTAGCTTTCAAGGTTTTAACTGAAAGGATTAACAAATACAGTGCTTCAGAGAGCACAGAAAGGCTCACCCTCAAACAGCACCCTGGAAGCTGCTGATTATTCCCAGGGTTTGGCCTTGATAACAAGGGCAGAGCTGGCTCACATGGATTCTGCAACCGACTGTTCCAGATAATGTCATCCTCCCTAACATAGAGGATTTTGTGGGATGTGCTTAATCATGATGAGATTTCAATGGCTCTAAAGTTCTTTGGCTTATTGGGTATTCCAGGCCATGTGAGCTGCATAATAAGGCATTTTGTTTAATAATTTTTATTATACAACTGATTCATACTTATTGTAGAAAAATCATGTAATCCAATAAGCCAAAATTAGATAAAAACAGCCATAATACCATCTCAGCGCTATATTGTCTCTGTATTTATTTTGTAGTATAAAACACACACACACACACACACACACACACACACACACACACATGACCTCACAGAATTTTCTGTGAATTGGTTTCTATGTTCAAGATACAGCATTAAAGGAAAAAAAAAAAAAAGATACAGCATAAATGTCTTTCCAAGTCAATAAAGATACTACTGTAACATATCTCCAATGGCTACATGGTGCTTCGTTGTGCCATCATTCACTCAATAAATTCTCTGTTATTGGATATTGAGGTGGATTCCCTTCCTCTGCTATAGTGCTGAAATGATCACTCTTAACAGTTAAGTCTCTTAGTCACATTCTTAATAGATTTCTCATGATGAATTCCTGTAGTTGCTGGTCAAAAGGCATGTGGTCTTTAAAAGGCTTTTGTCAGTATTTATAAATTATCTGTCACAAATACTATATCAATTTAACTTCCCAAATTCTCAAATAACTCTACATATAATAATTTATTTTTTCTTATCATTTTAGTAGGTCTATATATGATCTCATTTTATTTAGTATTTCAATAGTTAAAATGAGGTTGAATTGAAAAATGTATGTATGTTCATGGGTAAAATGCACTTATTTTATTATTATGATTATTTAAATTAATGCATAACAGTTATATGTAATAGTGGGATTCCTCATGCCATATTTGGACATGCACATCATGTAGTTTGATCAATCTTATTCCCTAGTATCTTTTTCCCTCTCCCCTCCTCTCAACCTTGACCTGCTTGTTCTACTCTACTGATATCCCTTTTATTATTATTTCAATTAATGCATTATAATTACATATAATCAGGATTCTTTGTGGTAGAATGTTGTTCCCTGGTACATTATAATTACATATAATCAGGATTCTTTGTGGCAGATGTTGTTCCCTGGTACTTCCTCATGTCCTCCCTTCCTACCTCCTTGTCTTTTTTTTAAATATATATCTTAATTTTGTTTATTTTGTTTATTATCTTTATTTTTTATGTGGTGCTGAGGATTGAATCCAGGGTCTCACATGTGCGAGGCGAGCGCTCTACTGCTGAGCCACAACCCCAGCCCTTCCTCCTTCCTTCTCTATCCCCTTCCTCTACTTAATTGGTCTCCCTGTACGTTTGTGAGATCTCTTTTTAATTTTTTTTCTTTTTTTCTCTTTAGATTCCACATAAGAGAAAAAATACTCAACTTTTGACTTTCTTGGCCTGGCTTATTTCACTTAGCATGATGTTCTCCCGTTCATCCATTGACCAGAAAAGTGACATAATTTAATTCTTCTTAGTTGCTGAATAAAACTTCATTGTGTATGTATGCCTCATTTTCTTTATACATTTATCTGTTCATGGGCAGCTACACTTGTTCCATAACTCGACTATTGTGAATTGCACTGCTATAAACATTGTTATGCATGTGTCACTATAGTATGCTGATTCATTCTTTTGGATGATTTTAACTACAAGTTTGGCCAAATGCATTTTCCAACATACAGCGTTTAGTTAGACTAGTTTCAGTGGACCATGAGGTCTGGGGGATTTGGTTATAATAGGTCTATTTATGACTATGGCAGCCATGATGAGCACCTTGGAGAGAAAAAAAGTTACAGAAAGACATTTTTTTCTAGAAGTAGGATTTCAATGTGTTGTTATGGCTGGAATCAAGTTACTGTTGAATGAAAAAATAGCAAAAATCACAAACATTGTGTTTAACCTTAAAGACCTTTAGCAGCTGTACGTTTTGGAGTGTAACACAGCTATCAATTAATAAACAAGGGACGGGTGGGTGCTGGAGACTTATTCAGATACCATTTCTATTTGTTGGTGCTTAAATCCTGCAATGTGTTGCCAAATGTTACTTTTCTTCTCAGGAGAGTCACACATTTTAATTAGGCAAAGAGGGAGTGGGATGTTCCATTGCCAGCCAGATGACACTTCTGGCTAAGAATGGAAATCACTAAAAACATTAAAATCATTTAAAATGTAGATGCCTTTGTTTCCTGAAATGAAATCTCTCAAGGAAGTCTTAGCATGACAAGACTATAAGAAAGATTTTGCATTTTTCTAATGCTTATTTTGGAAAATTCCTTAAGATTTGTGAAGCAGAGGCGGGTGATCCTAGAGTTTATAGCTACACGTGACTAAATCATATTAGCAGAAATTAGTGTTTTAATGTTTAAGACTGAAAAATAATACTAAGCCAATACTTGCTGTTGAAGCCAAATCTTTAATTGACATGCATAGATTAAAATTTCATACTTAAATCCTACTCTCAATAGCAATTATAGCTTCAAGATGTACAACTTTAACACTTAATCTTTGACACATTTATTTATTCACTCAAAAGACAGTTTTTAGCATCCAGTTTATACCCGCCCGAGATGAGTAAGCAGTAAAGATAGTAAGATATTGTTGTAGTCCACAGGAAATTATATCTGGAGAAGACCATCAGACAGACAGACAGCCCTAATAAAATAAGAAGCAAGTACTGAGAAAGAGAAACAAAATTTAAAGTGAGTCTTAAAGGGAAACTTTATGTTTCCTTTCTTGTATCATAAATTCATAAGACTACAGCAAGTTAAAATATACAATTTAGATTTTGCTATTGAAGGTGGTACCTCTTCAGGGTGGGGTTGATATAAAGAAGAGGAGAGGATCTTCCCTTGCCTTATGCTTTCCAGTCCTGATCCTGACTCCACTCTACCAATTTCTAGATCTCACATGTGTTAGGGGCTAGTCTTATGGGGCAGTGAATATTAAGAGGTTTTATTTCTGAGCTTAGCATATAGGACTGTAGGAAGCTCTTCTGTTTCCCAGTTTGACTCGTTTAGTTGTAACCAAATATATGTCTATTTGAGTTGGAAAAACTAATTTATAGAAATTATCACTTAAGCCTTCTATTGTGGCTGAAGAGGCAATTTCTTAGTATTTGTGAAGACCAATTTGTATTTGCAAGCTTTGTGAGTTGCTGAAAGCCCGGAAGTGTGAGTCATCATGCTGTCTTCTCCATAGTTATCTATTCGGTTTGTCTTACATGAAGATCTGTTCTTAGAGCCTTGATAGCTTTTAGTTTACAATAATGATTGCCTTATGGATCAATTTTTAAAAATATATTTTGTCTTTCTTATTTACAATAAATATTAGGATTATGAGTGTCATGTATTATATGTACGTCTTAGTCCATTTTCTGTTCCTGTCACAGAATACCACAAACTGGGTAATTTACAAAGATAAGAGATTTCTTTCCCTGAAAGTTCTGGAGGCTGGGAAGTCCAAGATGAAAGTGCTACCTCTGGTGAAAACCATTTTGCTGAATCATAATGTGGTGGAAGATGTCAAGAAAAAGTGTGTATGCAAGAAAGTGTGAGTTTAGAGAAACTGAGGCACAAATTGATTAAGAAACAAAGAGATTGTATGTGGGCTGATCGAAGTTACAACTTGAGAAAACAGAGTCAAGCAGATTTGAATGTGTGCTGTGGGGTCTTATAGATTTCAAACAAGGTCAAAACCATAAGTAGAGAGAGGGATTACATCAGTCATTTGTCAGGAATATAGATTACTGTAGGCAGGATAGATGTCTTGAAAGAATAGGATTGGGCACCTTAAAGAATATGTGTAAACAGCCCTAAAAGACAAAAGGAGAAAGAACAAGAACAAAGAAATTCCTGAGAAAGGAAGGGAGTCAGGGACGAGATGACCCTGGTGGCTATCTATAGGACTGGATTGTTCTGCTCTTGTGAAAACCATAGCTCTAACACGTCCATACAGGATGTGAAGAGGTTGGGCCCAGTGGATTGCAGTGTATTCTGGGAAAAAGAACAAACATCTACATGGGGTCAAAAGTTCTCTGAGGTAGAAGTGAATGGAATCTAGTCTCCCAGGTCACCTAGGCCTGAAATTTTGTGGGTGCCTCAATTTACTTTGCCCTTTGATTCCATTTCTTCCACAAGAGAAAGGTCACAAGAGAGTCCCTGAGAGAGTTCGCTTTAATAACATAGTCACTCCCTCAATAGCCAAATCACTCCCACGATAATAGCATTAATCTACTAATGGAGGTGGAGCCTTAATGACTCCATCCTGTCTTAGAGGTTCTACCTCCCGATAGCATCACAGTGATAATTAAATTAAAATGAGTGTTGGAGGGGAAATTCAAGCTGTAACTGAATGATTTATGTCTTGGCTAAATATGGACTACTCATTTCAGTGGTGATTGTGTTTTCAAAGAGGTTGCTATGAAGAGGTTTCACAGCTTTCAGCAGGTATTCGAGGGTTCAGTCATCTCCAGAAGGTTAAGTTGAATTTCGGCCTGATAGATGAAGGTATGGGAAAGTTTTCTGAGAGGTAGGAGGCTTCTCAGAAGCTTTGTGACTGAACCACTACGGCACCTCTTTGCTCTTCCAGGTCAACTCTGGCTGTGCTTCTGAAGAATCACCATACACAGTCCATGTTGCTGCTTATGAATTATTGCTCATATTTTATCTGATTAGGTTGCATGGTATGATATTGCTACTGTATGACCATTTTTTTTACCTACAAAAATCCAAATTGTTTAACCCAATACATAAAACCAAGGACTTAGTTTGAGCTCTTTCAGAAATCAGAGTGGAAATTCCTCTTAAATGCACTTGTGACTCACCACTCTTCTTTTCAGGTCTGTGATACTAAACATTTGGTGTGTTGTTCAATCACAGCAACAACTAACCCTCTCTGTTAAGGAGTCCAATGACTGACACCTCAGGACAGCACTCTAGCCCTGTGCTGCAAGGCCATCTGGACTTGGTGCTTAGGTTGAAAGCCAAGGGAAGATAATTATATTTTAAGTCCAAGACTTACTGGCTTGTGCCAAGAGGAACTTAACACTAAGGAGCTGGGAAATGCTCTGCCCACTTGACTCAACATAAGTCTGGTCCCTACATGAGTACTTTGTATAGTTTTAAGCCTCATAATTTGACAGGTGAGGAGAAACAGGAGTGAGGACCAGAGATATGCAATGGTACTAATTAAGAGGCCAGAACATCAATCCTTTGAAAAAAGACAAAGGGCTTGAAGTTCTTTAGCCTGGAGAAGAGGAGAGTTGGAAGTAATTTACTAGTTGTCTCACTGCCATGGTTCTCTCCCTCAGTGGAAACCTAAGGGGAGGTGGACTCCAATTGCAGGAAGGAATGGTGTCTTCCTCATGGTGATTAAACATGGAAGGTGTGAGGTGAGATTTAAAGTCATCTCCTCCCAAAAGACTGTGTAGAGTCTTAACATCATATTTTCAACATAACAACTTTGTTTCATCTTTTATTGTTAGCCAGTAGGAATCCGTGTCTAATAGTGACCCTTTAGGATTCAGGAATAAATGGAAGGTCAGGAGTTTGAGGAGTCAGAGGACTCTTACGTGGTCTTAGTTTTAAGATGCTTGAGCTAAAGTTATTCCTGGTTATGGGTAAAATTGCATGAACTCTCCGGATCTTTTTTCATCTACAGTGGGAAGGTGAGTCTGGGAAAATATGCCATCAATATATTTTAAAATTTGTTCAGGTGAAATCTATATGGCATAATATTAACCATTTGAAAGTGAATGATCCCGTGGGATTAATACATTCAGAATGTTGTGCAATCTCCGCTTCTAGCTGGGTTCAAAACATTTTCATCAATCTAAAGCAAAACCCCTTACCTATTTAGCGGTTTCTCCCCAGACTCCTCTTCTTCCAGCTTCTGCAACCAGCAATCTGTATTCTGTCTCCACAGATAGGTCCCTAGGAGTGGAGTTGTGGAAATTTTCATGTTTAACTTTTTGAGGAACAGCTGAGCTGCTTTTCACTGTGCCAAAACCATTTATACTCCTTTCAGTAATGTACAAGTGTTCCAATTTCTAAACATCCTTGTTGATACTTGTTCTTATCTGACTTGTTTCAATATTTATTTTTTAGTTGTACATGGACACAGTACCTTTATTTTATTTTTATGTGGTACTCAGGACCAGTGCCTTACAAATGCTAGGTGAGCGCTCTACCTCTGAGCCACAACTCCAGTCCTTTATCTGTCTTTTTGATTTTTGTCATCCTAGTGGCATTGAGAGGTACTGCTTATAAACAGTGATGTTGTACTCCTACACGTGGCTGTAAAACATTGAAAGCATTTGCTTATTTTTTAAAAACTGAATTCTTTATCTTCTATTTTTTAATTGAACCTCTACCACTGAGTGACATCCCTCTCCTTTTTTAATATATTTTTTTTTAAATTTTGAGACAGGTCCTCACTAAGTTACTGAGATTGGCTTCAAACTTCCCAGAAACCGTAACAACATCTTCTAAAAGTGATGCAGGAAAATTAGATGATTATATATAAATTAAAATACCATGACACCTCAAATTCCCATTTGTCAAATGACCAAATGACCCTAGCTCATGGAATCATCTTCAGGCCTGAAGGAAGCATAGCCAATGTCATTTCATAGATAAGCCATCTAAAGTGAAATGATCAGACCAGGACCAGTTCACAGAAATGAGCCACCTACTGGTAAGAGTTGGGCACAGAAGGAAGTGTTTAGGTGAGGGAATAGTTCTGCCCAGTACAGTGGCGGCTCAATGGGAGACTGGCTAACCTCCAAGGTGTTACTGTAAAGGCTTCCCAGAGAAGAAGCTGTTTAAGCTAGGCTAATGGCTCGGTGTTGCTAGGGGTACAAGGTGGGAGACGGATGGAGAACCAGTGAAAATGTCCATCAAGCCCAGAGGAGGCAGCTGGCAAGAGTAGTGAGAGAAGAGCTGTACTTCTCCTCACTTACAGAAGGTGATAGGGAAGACATTCCACTACACAACATTGGTTGAAACACTTGTATTGCATCACAGTTGACAAAGGGCACTCATTTAACATGGGACACCTTTGAACTGTATTTAGGCTTGGCGAATGCAAGGATGGTTGACTTGTCCTTATTTTTCTTACCCATGGGAAACTCCATTAACCACCAGGGGATGTAGCTTTCTCAGAAGACTGTTGAAGAAGTAGGCTGCTTTCAGAATTTTTTTTTTGGTTGTTGTTGTTCCAAAAAGGTTATAGAAGTGTTTGACAACGTTGTAACTTACTAACTTTTATCTTTCACTTGCTTTAGTCAGTTTCCTGATGCCAGACCTCAGTGTATCCTATCATCAAAGCCATCTGTGTGAGGGGTCAGGGTTGCTCACCAGGCCTACCTGCTGTGGTGTGGTGTGAGTCCCACTAACCCTGCTTCATGTGACAGCTGACCAAATATGGTTACCCCTGTCACTCCACACTCCTTTGTATACCCTAGCAAATGTGTGTAACATAGTCTAGAAGAAATTGTGACTAATAATAATAATAATAATAATAATAAGGGGCTGGGGATGTGGCTCAAGCGCTAGCGCACTCGCCTGGCATGCGTACGGCCCGGGTTTGATCCTCAGCACCACATACAAACAAAGATGTTGTGTCCACCAAAAAATAAAAAATAAATATTAAAATTCTCTCTCTCTCTCTCTCTCTCTCTCTCTCTCTCTCTCCCCTCTCTCTTTAAAATAATAATAATAACAACTAACACCTATTTACTATGTGTCAGGCAATATTCTAAACACATCACATTTATCAACTCAGTTCTCATAAACCTATGTAGAAGGTACAATAGCCCCGTGGTGGTTAATATTTGTTGTCATCTTGACTAAATTGAGAGAGGCCTAGAAAATTGGTAAAGCAGAATTCTAGGTGTGTCAGTGAGGGTGTTTCCAGAGAAGACTGGCATGTGGGTCCATACACTGAGTAAGGAAGACCCACCCTGAATGTGGGTGACATGGTCCTATAGCCTGGGGACTGGATGGAACAAAAACAGAAGGGGGCCACTGCCATGCGTGCGCAGGTTGGCTCTTGAGTAGGTATGCTTTTCTGCTGCTGCTATCATCATATTTCAGACTTTTCAGTGTTTGAATTAGACTCATGTCAAGGCCTTCTAGCGTCTTGGACTGAGCATGCTCCTGGTTTCTCTAGGTCTCCAGCTTACTGATGCCCAGTGTGGGACTATCCAGTTTCTGATACTGTAAGCCAACCTAATAAACCCTGTTTTTTCAGCTTTTTTTGTTTTTGCTGCTGTGACTGAAAGACCTGACAGAAGCAATTTTAGAGGAGGTAAAGTTTATTTTGGGGTACACAGATCCAGGGGTCTCTGTTCATAGACAGCCAGCTTTATTCCTTGGGGCTTAACATCAAGGCAGAACAGCATGGTGGAGGGAAGCAGCTCATATAATGATCAGAAAGGAGAGAGAGAGAGAGAGAGAGAGAGAGAGAGAGAGAGAGAAACTGACTCCACTTGCCAGATAAAAAATATATACCCCCAAGCCACACCTGCAATGACCTATTTCATCCAGCCACACCCCACCTGCCTTTAGTTATCACTCAGTTAGTTCCCATCAGGGATGAGCTTTTGGGGGACACATCACATGCAAACCATAACGACCCCCTCTTGTAACTATACTTGCATTCTGTTGGTTCTATTCCTTTGGAAAACTCTGACTCATATAATCCCCAATTGAAGGTTGAGGAAACTGAGACAAAGAAGTTAAATAACTTGTCAACATTGTGCAGGTAGTAGGGGACACGATGAGCATTTGACCCCTGGTCTTTGTAATCTCAACCTTACATACCGCCCCTCCCATGCCTTGAACCTATGTCGATACATAAATTTTTCAGGTAATTCTTGCGTGGGATATTATCATTGCAGATATATTTTCCTTCTTTCTCTATACTCCTGGAGACTTCCAAAGTGTGGAATAGGCAGAGAACACCAAACTCAACTGTTGTAACTCTTATCTCAAGATTATTGGAAATGTAAAATGATGAAGAAATCTTTATCCTCTTCACACATGGTTTGTGAGTCTCTTTACAGAGACACCCACATTTGGTGAGGGAGCTGGGACTTCTGAGCATGGCACAGGCTGGATGTCTCTTACAGTTCCAAAGAAGCAGAGAGTGCATTATAGAGTGGAGTGTGGGGGGGGGGGGTTGGTGGGGTGAGAGGAAGTTTTTTAGAATGAAGATGATGTGTGCTGGGCCATGTGCACACTCCTGTGACCTCCCCCACCCAATCTTCAGTGAATTCTAACAAAATATAAAAAGGACCAAAAATGATTGGATTTTTAATGTGAAAACTGATAAAAAAGGATAGTTATTGGCACAGAACCAGATGACATGGGAACAAGGAGGTAGAGATCTAGGCCCCAGCAGAATGCAAGAGAAAAGTGCATTGAATTTCTAATTTTCTGGGATAAAATAACATAAGACTTACTTACTTACTTACTTACTTACCCCCGCCCCCCCCCCCCAAAAAAAAAGGTACACATTAAGCATGAAGTTAGACGATTGGCAGGATCCCTGGCCTTTGCTTCCCTGCACTTTTGTGAAGTATGGGCCTTCCTGGGCCAGCTTCCACTGCTTTTTGACATGCTGCCCCAAAGTCCCCTTCTCCAGTCACTGTCCCTCTCCTCCATGACACCTCATCTGTCCTAAAGAACCATTGCTCCAGGATGAAGATCTCTTCCAGCTTCTCATTCCTTAAGAATCTCTGCCTACCGCTGAGCTGCAGATGTGCCTCTTTCTTGGTACCCCCTGGGTGGCTCTGCCTGCATCTGCCACAGTGATGAGACCAGGGCTCAAACTGTAAGCTGGCCTGCTGCTTCAGGCCCCCTTCTGGGTGCACTGCAATGACAAGGCATGAGCTTGTGGTTCCTCCCCATCCCAGCTGGCAGCCTCGCCCAGCACCAGGCTGGGCCACTCCTCATGAGGTGTCTGATGCTCGTGCCACCCCTTCATTCTAAGAGGGATAATTGGTTCTGTCCTGCAATAATCTCTTCTGTGGTCGGGGGTCGGGGGGCATCATATTATCTATCTTCCTGGGTCTCCCTAAATCAGACTGGTTACTCTTTGAAGTAAAAAGGAAAAAAAAATGCATTAGCAAAGGAATGTGTTTAAAATTATGTGTATTTATAAGTCTGCAAATTTATAACCCGATGTATAAGTTGAACATGTGGAAAACAAAATTAATACACTGAAAACACAGTATAATTACGAAAATAGGCAGTTTCCAAGATAATCACCCACTCTCTAAGCTGAGGCAGGCAGCTGTGTCACCAAAACAGACACTAGACTCCGAGCACAGCTAGAGGCACTGTTCACCACTGAGCCCCACAGAGAGGTCCCTGTGTTCCTTCCACACTAGTCACAGATTTCTTAATAAGTGACTGTTTCAACTTGTTCCTGATGATTCTAAAGCCAGATCGGTTGGAGGTGCAGGTCAGATATGCACACACGGAGCTTCCTTGGGAGCCTAAGTCCTTCAATACTTTTGAACCTGCCTTGAGAAATAACAAGGAAACAGCATTATCAGGCTGAAAGATGAGAATGATTGTTACAATGGCTATTTCTGCTTTACAAGTCAGGATCAGAGGTTGTAAAAGCATTTTCAACATTGGCAAGGGGTGACCTTTGAGAAGTCCCACCTGAATCAAATGTACCACTAACATGGACATGAGGGCATCTTGGGAATTGCTCTTGGGCAGTGTGGCTTGGGGCTGAGAAATTTACCTTCTTCTCTCCTTTCCCCCTGTCTCCATCTTCTGTCCCTTCAATGTCTTTGCCCTGTTTTCCTTACTTTTTTGTTTTTACCCAGTATTCTTCACACTAGATCTACAGATGGTACTACAAGCATTCATCTTCCTGTAGGTAAGGCTCCCGGCACATAAATAGAATGGTTATTTCAACAGTCCTGTGTAGCAGTAAAACAGAGATGGAAGGAAGAACGAGAGCAAATTTGGGTCAAAAGCTGAGACACCTGGTTTAAATAGAAAAGCAGGAAAAATTTCGCCTCAGATTTTCTAAAAATGTTCACAGAAAAAAAAAATCAATAATAAGAGGCCAGATCTCTTAAAGAATGAGAATTGCCAGGGCAAATGTACTGACCAAGCCTTGGGGAAGACTAATGTGCAATTGTAAAGATTTTCATCAAGGTAACTTTTGTACTAATTTGAGCTTCTGGTAAAGAAATAAGTGAGTGACACAATAAAGTTAGAGGCTGGAATGCTCTTCTGGTTGTTGAGGTTGCTGATCTGGGTTCTTTTCTCTAACTTGTCAGGGGTCAGTCAATCTCTGTTTTGCATAGGTATGCATTTGGAATTTAACTTCTGAAGAAACCAGGCTTCCAACAAGGGCCTTTCACTTCATGCCAGCAACAAAAGAAGCATATCTCAATTACAAGGGTTCTAAGTATGAACCAAGTCTTTCCTGACCAAGTCTCCGAGGCCTGGAGATTCTTCTGAATGTATAACTAGGGAAAGCAGTGACATCAACAGTATGTGCTGGTCAGGATATCCTGTTGCAAGGAGCCAACTCATGCTACCTCAAGTCACGGGGAATTTGCGTCTAGGGAGAATTAGGGATCAGTCATATGTCCAAGCTGCATGATCACTGAAATAGGCTAGAACAAACACTATCCAGTAGCACATGTGACCAGAGGTCTCTCAGGCTACACACATCCACTCAGGGATGTAAAGATGCAAGCAATTGGCCTTCACTGGGGTGCTTTCCCAGTTCCAGGACTCTGAGCCAACATGGCAGCTGCTTTTCCCAGAACCAGACATGAAAGAGAAAGAGGCTCAAGACAAAACCCATAGTCTTTTTATAACCTCATCTCAGAAGTAACACATCACTTTTGCCATATTTTATTGGTTGTGGAAACTAACCCTGGCATGTGGGCTATGTGTATATGGTCTCAGAAACATGTGAATACCAAGAAGCAGAGATCGTTAGGGGACATTGTGGAGGCCGGCTGCCACATCATCTCTGGAAGTACTAGATATTTTATATTAGGTTTCCTTTGACCTGTTTCCATTCCTTTCTCTGCTCCTTCCTGTATCATAGAGGCTATAAGACTGGGAACTACATTTTTCAGACTCCCTTCCCATCAAGGCTCTGGAGATAGGTTTAGATTTGGGCAATGAGATATTTGGGAGGCAGAAGGAAGTAGAGGCCATTCATCTTGCAGCATCAGTGGTGGCTGATCCAACAGGCTTCACTGGATATGAGTTGGTCAGTGTCTCCCAGACTCTGCATCCCACTACAGTCACTGGTTGGGGGGCTAGGGGCAGCATGGGGGCAGCACTGATTTAGGCACTAATTCTGACCACTCACTGGTTATAGCAGTTCTTGAACTCTGGACCTTAGCTTGTGGCCACTTGACCCAAACAACCTGTTGGCAGCACCCTGAACTTACTCTTTCCAGTTCACATCTAGCAAATGTGAATGCATAGTTCTATGTGGTAAGTTTCTTTGTGCATGGATACTGAAAAGGGTTCTGTTTTCCCAATCTGGGAAAAGTAAGAGTAGCTTAGTAGTTAAATATAGGGTTAGACTTTCATTTCAAATTCTGTCTCTATCAGTTCTTTGTTGTGTAGCATTGAACAAGTTACCTAAACTTTTAATCCTTAGGTTTCACATCCATAAAATTGAGCAAAAAGTGGCATCCATGTCATGGGGATTTTATGAAGATAATGCATAATAAACATTTTAGCACATACGTGGCTCGTAGTGAGTAAGCACTTACTAAATATGCATTATTGTTATTATTGTAGCTGCTGTTGATATGGCAGAGCAGAGTGACATCCCAAATCTCCAGAATCAATGAGAGTGGACAACAGGGAATACACAAAAAATGTTCAAACCATCTAGCCTTTTGTCTAAATGGAGTATGGAAGCAGTCATTAGAATTGAGAAGAAATAAGCATTGTGTTAGGAGTTTAATGGAAGCTAGCTCAGGAGTGCTACTGCTGGTGAAGAGCCAGGAAGCACAGTCAAAAGGCCAGGTAGAGGTCTGGGCCAGGCTGGTGCTGCAGAAAGACCCATGAGAGCAGGCCAGGTCTGACCCACTACACAGATGACCACATGCTCTCATGTGCTTCAACAATTTAAAAACCAATGTAGGTTTGGTTTACTGATGGCTGGGAAACTCAACAAGGTGTGGGCAAAGAAGGGCTTCTCCTGTTTGATTCAAAAGATTGTTTATCCCATGATGGAGAAGTTCATGGATAAGACCCACATACTCTTACTAAATCCAAGAGTGATTTCAAATTTCAGCCATTAGTGCAGAAATGACTCTAAGCTATCCTGTGATCAAGTTGACCAGGGTGTCCTTCAAAGCCTACAGCAAGACGGGTGGTGTCTTCATCTCACCGAGCACAGGAAGAACAAGCAGCCTGTCTAAGGTCACAGAGCCAGTGAACCAAAATCTCCTCACCCCTATTCTAGCACATTCTCTTTTTCTTAATAGTAATATAAGAGAAGCAGTTGAATAGCTTGTTTGGGTGAATCTTCAGTAACTGTGTTATTTGATAAAAGAACAAGGGGACAACTGTACCCTTCCCTTAATTTTTGAGATTTATGTGGTTTTAGAGCACAAAGAAGAAAGGCAATTAAAAGCATTCAAAATGTCCACTATTTGCATTTTGTAGAGAGTTATAAAGTTTGAATAAAGAAGATATTATTATTAAAATAAAAGGCACTAGAAGTTCTTCACCTAACTCTAAGTATCCCCAGGGATCCTGTGAGTCGACCTGAAGTCATATATGAAACCATGTTTATATGAGAATGAGAACTTGTAGCTTTCTATACATTCACAAGAGAATCCATAACCCAAAAAAGTGTAAGCACTACTGTTGAATCCCACGCCCCTTCAGCACTGGCTGGCTGGTTTATTCATTCATTAAGCAGACATTTATTGAGCCTACTTGATGACCTCAAAGGCATTTAAATTTCAGTACTTCTAAAATCTGCTCAGGGTCTTGTGTTTGCTGTATCAATGAGTCGCAGCAGGACCCAGCAATCCTTCAAGTCAGGAACTGAGAGTCTTCCTCAGCATCCCCTTACCCTAACCTATCAGAAAACCCTGTGGATTCTACCTCCTAATCTTCTCTCATGTCCACACACGTGGTTTTTTCTTTACTGCTATGTCCCCACGCCTGGGAGTCATCTGCTTTCCCTAACCCTCACCCATCTCTGTGCACCCACTCTGGCTGGAGTCTACTCTAAAGTCAGTGATCTTTTGGAAATGAAAATCCAACTTGGCACCAATAACAACCTCCCTCTCCTAGACCTAGCTGAAAACCTTCCTAAGGGTTTTCATGACGAATAAATTCAGAACTTCTTTTCAAGGCTGAAAAATAAAAAGTGCATGCTCTGTCCTGCTAGGAGAGCTTTGGCTGTAGAAGAGGTGCCCCAGGGAAAGCCACACTGTCCTTCATTACATTCCTTAAACCCACTGTGCTGTCTCCTGCCACAAGGTACTTGTACATGCTGTTCTTCCTATTTGAGAGGCTCTTTTCTTTCCTTTTTGCCTGGGGTACCCTCACCTCCTCTGCACATTTCAGCTATCACATCACCTTCTCAAGAGAACCTTCCAGGCTTCCTCTACAGACCAGGTGCAGTGCGTGGTTAATGCCTGTGCCTTTCCTTCACAGCACTTAGTACTGTTAACAATATATTTATATGACTAATTGATGTCTGAATCTCCTTCTATGTTATAAGCAAATCACACTGTCCACAGGGTCTAGTCTGTGTTCACCTCGTTATATGTGCCCTTAAATTTTTTTTAAGTGAATGGATAAGGAATTAAACAACTGAAAGCTAAGACTGTGCCTGTGATCTTTGGGATATAGCATCTGCATAGAGTATGTACTGACAAGGTAGCAATTTAAAATTCTGTAATAATGATTAATTCTGAGAAGTCATAGAATTAACTTCTAACTTCTAAGTCTTGTTTCCATCAATAAGTAATAAAAAGTTCTGCATCAATATAAGATAGATATAAGATGGGCACAGATATTCCCACTGGTAAAAACAAAACAAAAAAAGCTTTCTGGGTCACTCAAGCCCACCTAGCACACTTTCTTTCTCAGAGAATGATATCAAAAGGCAAATCTTCTTTTTTCTCTTTTTTTCTCCAGTGCTGGGGATGGAACCCAGGACCTTACACAGGCTAAGGAAGCCTCTACTTCTGATCACCCACAGGCCAAAACTTCACCTGTCCATATGAGCTGTTGTCTGGAGGGTGCTGTCCTTCTACTCTTCAGGTAAGCCTGTGATGTAGGGCTGGTGGAAGAGTCACAGATCACCTGGATGCCTGTGGGCACTGAGAGTACCTGTAAATTAGTTAAACACTTACAATGTGCATGGATAATGACTAGTGTTCTTCTTTCCAGAATGTTTATGTATCTGTTCATAAAATCTAAAGTAAGTTTGTAATAATTCATGAACATCTTGTACTTTAGAATTTTCTAATGTGTTCTTTCCTACATAACGAAACTAAAAAAAAGTCAACCTGGTTGTAGAACAGTGGTTATAAGAGACTGAGAAGGCCTTGGAGAAAGGAGGAATAAAGGAAGGTTGGATAAAGGTTGCATAAAAACAGATAAAAGGAATGAGTTCTGATGATCTGCAGCATAGAGGGATGAGTATAGTCCACACTAACCTATTGTGTATTTTATGACGATCTGGAAAAAAGAGCTCACAGGTTCCAAACATAAAGATATGATAAGGAAAGGGAAGTGCTATTTTCCCTAATTGGATCAGTGCAGGCTGTATGCATGCCATGGAAATATCACACTGTACCCCACTGGTATGTACAATTATTACGTGTCAATCCAATAATGCTTAAGAAGATTCCAGAAATTTAAAAAAAATTCTTCCTTAAATGGTATTAACTAACTCAGGAAATAAAAAAGGGGGCTCAAAATGTTCTATACCTATTTTAATTTACAATCTTAGTTCCTTTGATTTTTTTAAAAAAAGTGTGTTTTAAAATATCTTAAAATAACATGCTATACTCTTTGAATTGGAAGGGAGAAGACATTGGAGACTGTTCAGTCCTCTTGCTTCCCATGACTGGAATCCATGTCTTTGGGAGACAGGCAGAGACTGTCTAACAGCTAGGCATACTGGCGTTCTCCAAGTCCAGCTGCTTTCTTCCTCACTGCCCTGACCATGCTGTTCAGCAGCCGTCAAACAGGAATCACTATTACCTGCCACATTCATGGTTTAGTTATATCAGGATAGCTGATGTTTCTAGTGATGACCCAAGAAACTAGAAGATAAAACCATGTGGAGTGTTAGATTCATACCATTGTATCCCAAGTCTGGAAAACTGGCTGCTCTTGGGAGCTACCAATATTCCCAATTGAACCTCACTTCAGTCTTACTCTGTGGGGCTGGTTTGGAAAGTATTTTTGAGATTCCTCACACCTGCTTTTCTGCTCTGTCCCCGCTCCTTAATTTTCCTCATGGGAACTCCTAGTGCCTCTTCTTTGAGGCAGGAAATACTTTGTTCTTCTGTGTTGCAAATCCTTCTTGAAACTCTTAGAAAACTATTTTTTTATTATTAATTAATGAGGCAGTGTGGGTCAGAGGGACAGTAGCCCTTGGACTGCAGTGTATGCATTTTAAGAACTACATCTGGGTTTTAAGACTCGCAGGCACTGGTAGGGCCATATTTCTCTTTCCTGCTTTTCCCACCTCTGTGTCAATCAGTCCCTGTCAATAGCCCCCTGAAGCTCCTCTCATTGAAATTTTCCAGGATATTTTCTGATACGTAAAAAATCTCTTACTATTAAAAAATGTTGAGAGTTCAAATTAATTTAGGCTCTTTTATGTTTATGTTGGCATTTTTTATTCTTTTACATTAAGGCTAGTGGCTCACACCTATCCTTCCTGATCTCTCATGGGCTTTTGTCCATGGCAGGGAAAAAACATCAACATATATTTCTTTGAAACAGTATTCCCCACAGAGGTGATCTCAGAATCTAAGAATACCTCTTCCTTTACCAGAATAGATTAGAAAGAATATGTTAGTCAATCAATAACTATTACAAACATAATGTTTGCCTTGTACTGTGCTCAAAATTGGCAGTTTAAAAGAAATATGATCTTTGTTCTCTCGTTACAGAAAAGAACAAAATTTGGCACCTAACTTTGAAACCACTTAATATTTGACCTTGGATTTGTACAACCTCGATAAGCCTTAGTTCTCTTGTCTATAAAAATAGGATAATTATTCTATTTCATAGGACTTTCAAAAGGATTTAATGAAAGCAAATAAAAGAGCTGACTCTCATGCTAGCTACATAGTAAACGCTCAATAAATTTAGTAATCATTACTGCCGTTACTTAGAGAAATTAAAAAAAAAATATTTGGCATAAATGAAGAAAACCATGAAGAACAGTTTAGATTGAATGGGGTTGGGAACCTGAGGTGAGTCATTTAATGTTCTTGAAACAGTGACGTTATGGAAGTGACGTTTTGAAAATATTGGTCCAGGATCTGCCTCTCCAGATGTGAGACTCAGGTAGGCATATGGTGGGGAGCAAGGAAGGCGGACTCAAGCTGTGAAGGAGTAAAGGGACATTTTCTTAGCAGCATTTTCCCAGAGGAAACAAAGGAGCTTTGTGTCCATTTTGATTTAGAGACTGAGGATGAGAGGACCAAGGCTGCTGCTGGCCCGTGTTATGCAGGAACAAAGAAAAGGAACTGTCCATGGTAGCAACCTGGTATTTTGGCAATTGTGTCCATTTGTGTAGTAGCTACAACAAATTTTGCTTTGGAACTGTTCAGTCCAGATCAATGTCATCTATTTAACCTAATATCTCC
This sequence comes from Urocitellus parryii, assembly GCF_045843805.1. NCBI lineage: Eukaryota > Metazoa > Chordata > Mammalia > Rodentia > Sciuridae > Urocitellus > Urocitellus parryii. The sequence goes on from NC_135535.1 coordinate 68,375,020, forward strand.
CTGATGGGCTGTAACTATCATGAGGACAAGGACTTTTTTTTTTTTTGTCTTGTTGGCCTTAGCACCTCCAGCACCAGCACAAAGCAGGTGAATGCTGACTGAGTTGAGTGGGTTGATGGTGAAGGCTGAGAAGTGAAGTCAAGCTGGAGGCAGCTGGAGAGGTGGCTTCCTTTGGGAAACAGTCCTTGAAAAGGACTTAATGGTGCATGACAGGATGATCACACTTGAGAGTAACCATGGAGAAAGAACAATGAGAAGAGACCACCACTTAAGGGCCACTCCTTAGTTTGAGAGTAAAAGGAAACAGAGATCACATATTAAGGTTCCCAGAAGTTCAATCTGGGAGAAAACTTTACTCAGTCCAGAGAGCCTGGGCCCTCCTCACATTGGGTTGGGCCGGGGTAGCTACCGCAGTCCTGGGGTGCTGGTTCTTGTGACTCCACCAGAAAGGATTCAAACAAAACACAGAGCAACGAGAAAGGTTTAATAGAGTGAGAGGGAAGGATCTGGACTGCATGGACCACCTCAAAGAGACAACGGCCTGGGGCTGACAGGACTGGAGTTGATACCATCTATTTAACTACCTAAGGAAACTGGAATCTTTTGTTCTTGCCTTAGTTTCCTGTCCCGTTAATTGGTTTATTACCCTTTAGTTGTACCTCAGAAAACTTCCTTTGTGAGGGTGGTTGTGACATAGTTTCATCCTTTTGCTAATAAGAGAGGGTTGATTGTAAAAAGGGGGGATGACATTTTACCTGGAAACCATAGTAAATGTATCTGTTTTAATTAAGGTCCCCAGGATTTTTAATGATTCCCTCAAGGGATTCTAGTTCTTCACAGCTTGGGGAAGGGTAGTCATTTGGGATCTTATTCCCCAATACTTGCCTGTTTAGATCAGGTTCCCTGTGGTTTCTGTTTTATGGCTCCTGGATTTGTCTTGGTACATAGGCCTGATGTCTGTCCCTCATTGTCCTTTCCCTCTACCCACCTGTTCATGGCTAACTCACCAAAGTCATCTTCCGACCTGGATGACTGAGAAGCCACCCAACGTCCTTGGATCAGTCCTTCTGTTGACCCTTCTGCTCTCAACTGGTAAACAGGGAGGAAAGGAAAGAGAGGTTGCTGACAGTGAGCACCTCAGCCCCGACTTCCTATGGCCAGGCTGCTTCTGGGGCAATCATTTGTGTAACCTGTAAGAACCGTCTTTACTTAACTCCTCAGATTAAAGACCCTTCAGCATGTTAGTTACTGACAAAATTCAGAATTATGTCTCTGAGCTCATTTGCCATTACCTGCCATTCAATTCTTTCCTTTTTGTCATAGTTACACATTACAGTGGGGTTTATTTGGACATAAACATACGTGCATGGAATTTAATTGGCTCCTTTTCAGCCCCCAGGGCTTCCTCTTTCCCTCCCCCATTCCCCTTCTTCTGCTATACTGGTCTTCCTTATTTTTCCCTTAAGTTGGTGCTTTATAGATACATGTAAAGGTGAAATTCACTGTGGCATGTTCATATACGTACATAGCAAAATTCGTCATATCATTCCACTGATCCTCCCTTTCCCCATCCTTCTCCCTCCTCCTTAATCCTCTTCCTCTACTCCATTGATCTGCCTTCAATTTTTATGGGATTCCTTCCCTCTATTCCTCATATTTTGGTTTGGCTCCTGTATCCAAACTCATGTATTAAGTTTTATTTATACCAATATTATCTGCCTTTTAATTAGGTAATATAGTCACCTGGCATAAAATTCAAAGATTAAAGGATCTGAGGTGAAAAGTACTCCCTTCAAACTACTTGTCTCCAAGTAGCCAAGTTGAATTGTGTGTGTGTGTGTGTGTGTGTGTGTGTGTGTTTCCCTTGCTTTTCTTCCCACATGAGTGGCTATGAACACTCTTTGTTATGCATTATGCCCTTGGCACTGAAAAGCACACCTTGGTAATGTAAGAGTAAGAGAAATTGAAGTTAAAGTATAAAAGACCGGGCATTGTAAAGTTTCTAAGCTGCAAGGCCTGAGTTAAAAAGTGAAGGACCAGGTATTGTTAAATTCCTCTGCTACCCCCAAAACCTGAAATTCCTGTAGCTGTTAGGACAATACCTGAACTGCCCAGTAAATATTCCTCCTGATCCTCTGGTTGTTTAATAACTTAGGACCCTGTGTAACCCGGCACGTAGGCATTCAAGGCCCAAAACCAATCAGTTTGAATGTGTACCCCGCTTAGGAGTGACCAATCACCCCCACCCGCCCTGTTCCCGCCAATGAATGTACTAATCAAGTCTAAGAATTGTTGTTTGATTTTCCTGGTGGTGTATGGTGATTTGTTAAAGGAGACTGTGATGTGTGTAAAGTCCCCACCCTCCCCAAAAAGTGTACTTAAGCACTGCTCAACCCCTTCCCAGGGCTCTGGGCCTCTCTCTCTTCCTGAGTGGGCACAGAGCCCCAGCATGCTGGATCAATAAATCCCCTTCTGCCAATTGCATGAGTGGTCTCTTGGTGGTCTCTTCCTCTGACGCTTCGCCGGTCCCTTACAGTAAGAGTGCATTATGGGTTTGTGGTGAGAAACTGATGTGATTCCATTTTTGAGAAATCAGCCTCTACCTCAAGGCCTGTCCTAAGGAAGGGAGTGTGACCCTTGTCCTTGGAAAAACCCACAGAGCACTCCTAAGCACATACCCACCCTGCCCAGTTGTTTGTAAATAACAGGAGAGATCTGCGGTGGTGCCAGGTGTCCCTGACTCAGTTAGGCTAGGTGAGGACCCATAGCAACCCCCTAGCAACCTCCAATCAGCATGAGACAGGGAAAATGTATGCCAGATGACCCCCCAGTAGTTTATGGAGGTTGATAACCTGTTAGGAAACCATGTAGTTTAGCACGTACACCTCTCGTGGCTTAAACCAATCAGTTCAAAGGAATCCCCCTCTTGTACTAACCAATCACCCCTACCCAACTTGTTCCTGCCAGTGAATGTGCTAATCAATGTTAAGAGTTGTTTGACTTTCCTGCGATGTGAAATGATTTGCTGTGTGATGTTGTGACACATAGAGTATCCCCCTAAAACCTATAAAATCTCACTGAACAAAGGACTGGGACCACAGCGTTGGAAACGGTTGTGAGTCCAGGCTCGAGCTTGCAATAAAGACTCTTGTGTGATTGCATCGGATTCAGCTCCTGGAAGTTTACTGGGGTCCCAAGAATCTGGCATTACAGTGGCATGTGTCCTTACTCTTCTTTTATAGCTTCATAGTATTCCACCATTAGTACCACAGTTTATTTAAACATGTTGCTTAGGTTATCTTCAGTCTTTTGCTCTAGTCAGTGTTGCTATGAATATTTGAAAAATTGAGAGTATTGGTAAAATTAGGTAGCAGCTTTTTGCCACTAAAGCAGATCCAGAAGTCTATGTATCTATAACAACTGTCTCTTAATGTGCATCATAGTAAGGCAGCTTGTATAAATAAATTACTGGGTGAACTGTAGCAGATAAAACTTAGATCAATTATGCACACTAATGAGCACACAGCACACACAGAGCTAAAGGCGAAGGGATCTAAGACCCACAAAGGAAATCCTGGTTTTATTTTAATGTCTGACAGAGTGCCTTATCTGTGGTTACCAAATGCTTCAGGGTGCTTAAAAAATTGCAATGCAGCTGGCTATATAGCTTTAATATTTACTGAGTTTTTCAATTTTTTAAAATATTTATTTTGTAATTGTAGTTGGACACAATACCTTTATTTATTTTTATGTGGTGCTGAAGATCTAACCCAGGGCCTCACATGTGCGAGGCGAGCACTCTACCACTGAGCCACAATCCCAGCCCCCTGTGTTTCTTAATTTTAAGAACTAACAACATTTAGAAATTTTTTACTTTTAATTTTGATAACAATAAAATAATTTTGAAAGTTAGCATTTATGGAGCACTTACTGCCTTCAGACACTTCAGACAAAGTACTTTGTAAGCATTACCTTAGTTAATGCACTAAATATCCTAAGAGACAGGTGCTATTGTTTAATCCCCATTTTAGAGGTGAGAAAATTGAGGCCAAAGGAGATAAAGTAATTCATCCTAAACACGACCAGTGAGCAACAGGGCCAGGTTTCACACTGAGCATTCTGAGTCCAGAGCTTTTCCTTCTTGACTGCTCCTGTCCGTGGAGGGTCTTTACTTCCAGGTCTCCTCTGATTCTGTAATTGAAAACACAATAAAAAGGATCTTAAAATTTTTATATTCTGAAAAGTGTCATGGAGGGTTGGGGTCAGCACTGGGAACTTTAAGAGCTGTTGACAGGCCTGCAGCTCACATACATGATGTGAGGATTGTCATAGAAACCCTGCCTCCCCTCCTCCTCATGCTGATCTTTCTGCTTCACGTGTCATGATTGCATTTTGATTCTTGTTTTTGTTCCTTACAGAGTAATCTGCTTGAAGCACAATGTGAAATCACTTCTCTGAAAACGACTTGGGCATTTCACAAAAAAAACGAGTGTCCTCTCTAGGTCGTGATATTAGGTTTATTCTTCCCACAGTGTTCTTTCCTAGCTGAATTTATTCTTCAAATGCACTTCCAGCTGCTTTATGTGCACAGATTATGGTTCAAATCCCCTCTTGTTAGATCTGATAGGATCATGAAATTCAATGGAGAAGAACCATGAAGTTCACAAAAACAGCAGAAAAGACAGTGGCAGGGAACAGTACTTAAACAAAATGTAATGACTTTCTGGAGACCCTTTTGATCACTTTTATATAGGATGTTTGGAAATTTCTTGAGTCTTACAGCAGGGTTTGCTCTAATTTGTCAACCAAATTATGGGCTAATAAGCCCCAATTTAGACTGGCAGAGGTCCTGTCCTTGTTTGTGGAATGTAACCTATATTTATAATTTATTCTCCATCCAATTCCAAAGAGCATTTGATCGGCTACTTCACACTTAAGCATTGATGAGATAAAGGTTTTGTGATCAACCTGAAAATAATTGTCTAAATCCTCAAGCCCCAGTTTCTGTGTCCTCTTTCCAAGGAAGGCTTCTTTGATCTTCCTAATAGGAGGCAATCTCTGTTTATGGAGATCTCTAATGTCAATGTTTCTTCCTTCCCTTTTAAAGAATCCCTCCTTTTGGTGTAGTTGGTAAATGGGGGTCATGTGCTTCTTCTAGCCTTATCAGTGACAGCCAGTTCTCTGCATCATGTGATGGACACTGCAGCTTCCCGTGGGCTGCTTCTCTTTTTCCTGCCATTGGGATGGGGATGGGGGTGAGATGGGCCAGGCAGCTAAGGAACAAAGTGTAAGGAGGCATTTTTTCTGAGGTTGAGTTTCTTCTGAGGCTGATCTGCACTAGCCTTTATCCTGAGACCCACCATATTCTGAAATCATTCCCCGCGGTAAGATGGGGTCTGAACTTTATCAGTTTGGTGGTACTTGGTGGCATTTTGTATACACAGTGACAAAGAGCATAAAGTCTGGCGCTGTACCTGCTACTTCATTTCTTTGTACCTCAGTTTCTTCATTTTTAAAAGGGATACTAAGAATATAACCCGCCTTGCAGAATTGTTCTGAGTTAATGCAAGTAAGCCACAAAGAGCATCCCTGGCACCTGGTGAACACTCTGTCAGTCCCAGCTTTGTCTCTTGTTATCATTTCTAGCTGTGTCTGAGCCTCCCTGGACAGTTTAATTCTGTGAGACAATAAGTTTCCTTTATGGTTTAAGCTGGTTTGAATCGTGTTTTCTATTGTTTATGACACAGTGTCCTAATGGTAGTGTCTGTGTTTTCTAATAGTCCAACTAAGAACTGAAGTATCACAGTCACTCTCTCACCAAATATACTTCTCCAGAAAGGAAAATTTCAACTCTTAAATGCAATAATCTATCATTTTTAAGAAGTATGAAAAATATTGTTCCAAGTGCCCCATAGTCTGTAAGGCACTGTTGCCCACAGAAACATTTGCCTCTTGATATTATTTATTTACTTACTTATTTTTTTCAAATTTTATTTTATTTTTTTACACAAATGAAGCACAACTTTTCATTTCTGTGGTTGTATCTGGTGTAGAGTCACACCATTCGTGCAATCATACCTGTACATAGAGTAGTACATCTCATTCCACCACCATCCCCCTACCCAATGGAATATTATTTAGCCTTAAAGGAGAATGAAATTATGGCATTTACAGGTAAATGAATGGAGTTGGTTAATATCATGCTAAGCAAAGTAAGCCAATCCCCCCAAAAACAAAGGCCAAATGTTTTCTCTGATAAGTGGATGTTGATCCATAATGGCGGGGCGGGGCGGGGGGTGAGGGAGGCAAGGGAAGAATGGAGGCCTCTAGATATTATTGTATACAGCTGTATTAGTACATCATATTTACCAACATCTCAACTCTCTTCAGATGCATATGAAATAAGAAATTGAGCCATTACTAAACTACATACTGACTTCTTAGTGACTGTTTCGTAAACTCCACGGAAGTTAAAATTTCAGAATTATAACTTGTAAAATCTTGATTGCTTTTCCTACAAGGTCATCCTTTTCCCTAATTTTTATTTGGGGAGGCTGAACGGAGGATGTATTTTTGTTTTTAAATACTTTTAGTTACATTTTTAGAGTTTTAGCTGAAATAAGATCTCATTACATTGCCTGAAAATTTGTGGATTCGGGTTGATCAGATCTTTTTTTATTTACTAGCCATGTTAATCATCTTCTGTTCTCTTAATATTCAGGCTAAAGAAAAGAGATAGGAATTTTCCCTTGACACAAAATCTGAAATTCTTCCTTCTACCGTCTCTGTAGTCTGAGTTGCTTACCCTTTAGGATAAGACTGCAGTCTGAGGACATATTTAGTTTCCCTGTAGAGAGAGAGCCTTAGGAACAAATGAGAGATTTGAGATAAAAATAACTCTCCAAGTGCCATATTTCCCACCTATTTTCCACTCATTATTTGGAAGGATGTGCCTTTCTCACATCAATGGAAAGGTCCTGCTAGAAGAAAGGCTTTTGTCTGAACGTTATGGGAAATGTTATAAAAAGCAAACACATTCACAATCAAACCAATTTGCAATGTTCTTACACATTACCTATAAATAAAGTGGTAATGTAATGTATTGTACTAACCAAGGTGCTTTTGAGGGTGATAAGGAAACTCTTCATAAGTACATAAAACTCCGATGCAGGCCAAGAAGAATCAACAAGAATTGAATTTATCCTCTCACCCCCAAAAACTAAGCAGTCAAATAAAACATATTAAACAACAGTTTTCAAGACAGAAGACATCAGATGACAAGGGGCAGGTGTCTCTGAGAGGTGGGAAACAAATAGGTGGACCCTACAATTATCCCATATTACTGCCTGGATACCACCTGGAGAGTTTCTAGTCCCAACACAGGGAAGGGTCATAGGTGGTCTCCTTGAGGAGAGAAGGCACTGCTGGGAGTCCAGGGCAAGGAGCTCAAGTTCACAGGACAGAGTACTGAGGAGGAAGAGGAGGAGGAGGAGGAGGGGGAGGAGGGGGAGGAGGAGGAGGAGGAGGAGGAGGAGGAGGAGGAGGAGGAGGAGGAGGATGGGGGGGAGAATGCTGTGGAGATCTTTAGTACGTCCTTCTTGAGTTTCCACCTGACTACTGATCAGTTCATGTAGGCAAGGAAACAATCACCCGTGTAGAGCAGTCAGGAGACTTTTGCCTCAGTAGTGGAAACAGATAATTTTTTTCTGGTTCCACCTAACAAAACAGCTTAAAAGTGAGATTCAAAAGGCTCAAACTGTTTCAAGAACTTTACTTCTGTCCCAAAACAAAGTTCAAGAATTTTTAGAGGAATACAAAAATATCCAGCACTCAACAAGATAATATTCAAAGTGCAACACTCAATGGAAACTTGTTACCACACAAAGAAAAAGAAAGCTGTTAGCCATGAAGAGGAAAAAATCAACCTAGTGAAGTAAAGCCAGAACAGATATAGAACCAGTAGACAGAGGCATTAAAATAGTTAACTAATGGTTTCCATATCCTCAAGACACTTAGAGGAAAGATTTGACACTTTATTTAGAAGGATAAAAAGACTCCAACCAAGTTACAGGGATGAAACCTACAGTGTCTGATGTAAAACATATTAAATAACATTAACCTCATCTTAGACACTACAGAAGAAAAGATTAGTGACTTAAAGAACACAGAAATATAACTCTCCAAAATTAAACACAGAGAGAAAAAATATGGAAAGAAAATGAACAGAAAAACATTAAGCTGTGAAAAAACTTCAAGTGCCTAATAGAAATGTAACTGGAGTTCCCAAATGATAGGGATAAAAAGAAAATTTAAAGAAACAAAAAATTCCCAAATTTAATGGAAACTATGACCCCTATTCTAAGAAGTGCAACAAATCCAATATATAAGAGACACCACAATCCATTTGCTTATAAATGACAATAAAAAGAAAATCTTATAAGTATTCAGAGATTAAAAAAAAACACTAAGTGTAAAGGATAAGGATAAGATGACAATGACTTCTCAATAGAAATTATGTACACTAGAAGGCCCTCGAGCAGCATCTTTAAAGTACCAAAAGAGGGGAGGTCAGCCTGAAATTCTACACCCAAATAAAAAATTTAAGAAAATGAAGGGGACTTACAAAAGCTGAGAGAATTTATCACAAGTAGACATATACTACATGAAATGTTAAAGGAAGTCCTCTAAGCAGGACAAAAATGGCATGAGATGGAAATCTGGATCAACTAAAGGAGTAAAGGAGCACCCAAAATAGTAACTGTAAAGGTAAAATAGAAAAATTTCTTCTTATTATTTAAATCTCATTAAAGATGGTTGATTTTTAGTGCAAAATTAATAGCAACGTATTGTAGGGTTAATATAACATATGAACAACTAAAATGCATGGCAATGTTAGCACAAAGGTTGAAAATAATTGGAAGATAGAAGAAATGGAAGCATAGTGTCCTAACATTCTTGTCCTGACTATGAAGTGGTATAAAGTTACTTGAAGTTAGACAGTATTACATTAAAAATATGTCAAACATAAATAATCTACTAAAAATAACCATACTATGTTATAGCTAACAAGACAAGATAAATTGGTATAAAAATACTGAACATAAAATAAGTCAGAAAAAGAGAAAAGGGGCATGAAGAACAGATGGACAGAGAACAAATAGCAAAGTAGTAGATTTAATTCCAAAAACATCAATAATCATATTAAATGTTAATGGTCTTAACACCACAGTTAACAATATTAATTGATTGTCAGATTTGGTAGAAAAAGCAAAATCCAACTATATACATTCCCTGCAAGACTCACTTTAAACATAAAGATAAAAGGGTTAAAAGTAAAAGAAGAGGCCATGCCTCTTGGGATTTGCAGAGGTTTCTCTAGGGCAAGTAGGTCATCTGTCCCCACAAAATCCCGGAGTTATGGAATATTGCCCATTCTTTGAACTAAATGAGGAGAATCCAGATGCTCCATCAGTCTGAAGCTACTGGTCCCAGGCATTTTGGATAAGGGACGCTGAACCTGTACATCTTCCATGGAAGTGGATAGTCCCATGTAAGGAATAAAGAGGATAAATTGATTCAGATTTGTATCAAGTAAGGAGACAAAATTATTCCTGAGGGTTTTGTTGTTGTTGTTGTTGCTGCTCAAGGATGGAATCAAGGGATGCTTAATCACTGAGCCACATCTCTAGCCCTTTTTTATCTTTTATTTTGAGACAGGATCTTGCTAATTTGCTTAGGGACTCACTAAGTTGCTGAGGCTGGCCTAGAACTCACGATCCTCTTGCCTTAGCTTCCTGAGTCCCTGGGTTTACAGGCATGCACCACCGTGCTCTGCTCGTGAAGGGATTCATCACCATCTCACACTGGATGTAAAGGATGATATGAAGGTAGTGAAGGCATTTGTTGAAGGAGAAGGATTACTATGTACAACTGACCAGTTTATCATTTTGGTGTTTAAGAAAGCTCATCGGAGTTTTTGGCACAAACACCATAGTAGTGTTCTCTAGAAGGTAGAGCTTTCTGTAAGGGGTCTGAAATGTGTTAACTAAGTAGAAATTTAGCCATTCTTCCTCCCAACCCTTCCCCCCCACCCCCGCTTTTAACCTTATAGACTTGAAGCAAGATGATTTTTTTCTTTGTTAGGTCTTTTGATCAGATATTTTTAATGAAGCAATAACATTGATTTTGGAATGAAATAAACTGTGAACATGTGGATCAGTCACATTTATGAAACTCAAGACTCAAGAATAGTGGTCTCTATGTTAATATATGCATTTCACTATAATCTAGATAAAAGATAAATCTTCTAACTTTTAGCTACTTAGCCTATGTTATCTGAATATTATTCTCAGTCACAAATGCTATCCCTGCATTCTGAGGAATGGCAGATAATATAAGTAACCAAATATGATACACTTTCTACTTCCCACATCACATTTTCCTTGGGTCGAGGGGTCGAGGAGAAAACCTATTATGGTGCACATTCTGGTACCTACACTACTTTTCCAGTTCACAATAAAATAACTGTCTGAATTTTATGCAAATGCGTAAAATTGAGAAATGTAAAGTTTTTTTTTTGTCTGGTTTCTTAAAGTCATCTCTGCTTAGATTCTTTGTTTTAGAGTCTAAGCATTCTGTGACAAGCAGGTGGCTACATTTTGGACTAAGACCGCTAAGCTAAACTGCCACAGTGGCAGGGAGATAGGGTTGCTGTGTTTCTTGATGTGTATGTTTTAAGAGAGAAGGCTCTCAGGGCCTTGAGAAAAACATTTCTGGGTTGCGAGGCTGGCACAAACCTTACCTAGCCTCTGCAAAACATCTCGGCAAGCATCTTTATCTAGACACATATTCATACATTCATATGTCAAAGGTAGATAGGACGATCACACACAAACATTGGGTTTGTCATGAAAATGCTCTAAATAAGAAAGGGGATGTGAAGCTTCTTTTCTTTTTGGCAACAAAGACAGTTCTGAGTGTTTTTTGTTTGTTTTTTTTGTTTTTCCCTTATAGTACCCAGGAAGCAGGCAGGCAAGAGGATATCACTGTAGAGAACAAAGGAGGCTGGTTGTACCCAAACTAAGTGTAAGTCTGCCGAAGTCCAGCTGCAGCAAAATAACCGGGGGGTGACGAGCAACTTGTGTGCATTGACATAGCAGGAGTGGGAGCCGTTTATTGCAGGACAGGAGTGGTATATATACATTCCACACAGCTTATCTTAATTAACATAAAATAGATACAGCAGTCAACCAATAAGGAATCTCCACATTTAATGTCTCACTGGCTTTACTTCACAAACCATTCCCTCTGGCAAAATGCCAGGCGCCATCCAGACTTGTTTACAGACCCTAACATAAGTCCCCTCCTGGAAACCAGCATGACCTTGTACAAGGTCCCCTTCTTAAGTACCTAGGTGATTTCCTGAAGAGGAGTTAGGGAGGAGAAGGAAATCTGAAGGTCTGGGCATTTATCCTGATGATGTTCAGTTTCTTTAAGAGACTGATGAAGTATTAGATAGAACTAAATTTACCAGATTGGCTAAATCATCTTTTCTCTTGCTATCCAGTGGAGTAGGAATTCATGGGAATAAACCAGATCAATTATGAGAAACATAAAAGTTACACTTTCTTTGCCACTTTGTGTCAAATGCACAGATCTATGTTGCTGCTGGACAACTTTCTATTTCACTTGTGCCAATAATTTTCATTTACATAACTGGCCACAGCTTGGTTTATTTGTGGGAAAACCAAACGAGATTTAAAAAGCACAAACTTTTTTTAACGCAGAATGAGTCACCATATCTGATAAATGCATGACCAAACGATGAAATAAATATACATGCTTGGGGCTAAAATCAAGCCTTTAATACTGTTGATCTAGTTTAATAACAAAAGGTTAAAGTTTTTGTTTGCCATTTTGTTTTTTCAAATCTCTTCTTCCTCCACCACAAACAAACAAAAAACCATCACATTGTCATCTCTCTTACAGCATCAGAGAAGGAGAGAAAATATAACAGTTAAATCTTTGCTCAACAAATCAGATTTCAAAACTGGGAGCCTCTCTTTACCCTTAATGTCTATGATTCACAACAAAAAGGCGTGTTGGCTAAGTTAAACAGTAGAGAAAAGAATGATTAAATAAAATAGAACTTTACAAAGGAAGACATGGTTTTTGAACTAGTAATAAAAAAAGAAGGGCCCTTGGCCAATGCGTTTGGTGCTATTATTTCTAGCTTCTCATTAACATGATGCACTGTGGAGATTCAGTTTGCCTGTAAAGCTTCCCAGCTGCAAGGGACTCACACTAATGGACTTTTCAGCTCCTTTGGTTGGGTCCCAAACGCATGATACTGGATATAGCTGAACTTTTCCAAAGAACTGGGTTTCCAAATTTATTTTCCCTTTAAAGGCAATGAATCCAGTTTCCTGGGAAGTCCAGAATAAATTGAACTGATATGTCTGGGACTTTTATGTTTAAAAAAAAAAAAAAAGAGCAACTGGGTTGTATGCACACAGCTTCTCTCAGACCAAGTAATTTCACAACTATTTAGAGAAAAGGTAGAGGTCATGTGGAGGCTTGAGGTATCTACTCTTAGGAAACAGTCTTTGGTGTTTCCTGATTTGTTCAGAAATAGGAAATAAATTTAAATTTACATATAAAGCTTCTTCCGTTCAAGTACTTTGAGAAATCATAGAAAATGAACATTATTTTGATAAGCTTTACACTAAAAAAATCCCACTGCCCAACTCAAACTCATGGATAAATCAAGAGACTGCTTTATCAAATTGTTTTGGTTCTTGGGGGCAAGGATATTATTTTTAAAAAGCTGAACATTTCCCATCAAGAAATATCTCACAACTTTGAGCATTATAAAAAATTTCCATTTGCTTTTCTGCTTAATTTGGAAAGTATTCACTAATTAAAATTTTTTTAATTGTTGTTGTTTTATTTTGTTTTTGCTGCACTGTATAATTAAGGGGATACATCCCGCCACAAACTGCCTAAATACTAGAATAAGTTCAACACATATTTTGTTTCTGGAGTGTATGTGGAGCAGTGAAAGTTCTCCTTCTCTCTCTTCTTCCTCCTCCTCCTCTCTCCTGCGATAAAGGATCAGAGGGTCTGGACAGAATTTAAAAGTAACTCCTAGAGTGTGCTTGGAACTCAGTGGGAAACTCAATATTCATTGATGGTAGACCATGCTTTGTTGGAACCTAGGTAAGAAAAGAAACATTTAAGCAAAACACTTAAAATACAAAATAAAAACTACATGGCTCATGTTCCTTTGATTACTTTTCTCAAAGAATATTTCGATTTCATTTTAAATTCTGCTTTTAGAGGACTAGAACTCACTATTGTTATTATTCAAAATCCAACCTATTAACTCTGAAAAGGGCCTTAAATTTTTTAACTGGGTAAGGAGACATTCCACACTAAATTTTAATGGATACAAGTCCACTCCAGAGAAATTCAAGACTTAAAATAGGGGAGTGGCAGGAGAGAAGGATAGAAATCAGATTTGAGACATCATAAAAGCACATCTGTTGGATGTGGTTGCACTCACCTGTAATCCCAGTGGAGCCCTAAGCAACCCTGTCTCTAAATCATCATCATCATCATCACATATATGAATATATATAATTTAGGATATATATTATTTAGGGCTCGGGATGTGGCTTGGTGATTAAACGCCCCTGGGTTCAAATCTTGTGAAAAAAAAGAAATAAGCCCATCTTACAAACATTAAATTCCATGATAGAAGCTTTAGTCAATGTGCAAAGAATAGTCATCAGATATTTGCAATGAGCAAAAGAGGAATGGGATTATAGGTAGAGCCTGGATTTTGGAGACTTCAAGTCCTTAGTATTAGTAGTAGGTTTAACTTAGGCCTGGAAAGCATCTGGCCTACCATGAATCACAGTCTGCCCTAAGGTCACCTCTCCCAGCTTGTTAGGGTATCCTCACTGTTTCCCAAGCACGTAGAACTCTTGCCCTTGCTAACACCCTGTACTTGACCCTCACTTCTTGGAACACAATAGGATTCTTATTCGTGAATTTTCCCATTTCTTTAAATCTGTGAGCCTCACCTCCTCCAAAGAGCGTTCTTATTCCCTAACACATAGCCCATAGTGATCTCTTTATGGGGAAGACTCTAGTAACTCAGCTGGGTCATTCCCATAGTGCATATCACAAACTGTCTTGCAGTATGAGCTTCTTCTTGCATTTATATTGTCCCTGGAATCAATGGGTTACAAAGTCCTTGAGTAAAGGGAGTAGGGCTTGCATGAATTGAAGGCAACCCTCACCCCACTGTCAAGTTCCATGTGATACCTCGGCTTGATGGATGTAACATGTACACACATTAACTGTTCCCCTCTTTGCTCCCACCTACATGTTATGTCAGTCTCTTCACTGTAGTCAGAAACCAAAGACAAAAATTTTAGCCTTTTTATTTCTTCCTACATCCCATATTATCTGCAACAGACGGTTTTAATTGTCCCTAAAGAATATAATAATTTAATACAAAGGAATAAATGGCAATACTGGTTTTTTTTTTCAGTTCCTCCCACAAAGTGGTGGAGTCTATTTCTCTGTTCCTTGAATCTTGGCTTAGCCGTATGATTTTCTTGGCTAATGGGACATTAGCAAGCCTGGCATAAGCTGAAGGCTGACAAGTGCTTGTGCATGGGACTTGTTCTCTCTCTTTTTAAATTTTTTTATTTGTTCTAATTAGTTATACATGACAGTAGAATGCACTTATATACTTTGATATATCATACATAGATGGGATATAATTTCTCATTTTTCTGAGTATACATTTTGTAGAATCACATGGGTCACACAGTCACATACATACATAAAGTAATAATGTCTGTTTCATTCTACTATCTTTCTTATCGGGACTTGTTCTCTTACTGCTTTTGGAACTCAGTTGCCATGTGGAAAAGCCCAGCTAGACACTGAAGACAGGTGACCCAGTCTCTCTGTTCCTCTAACCTACTACCAGATACCAGATAAGTGAGGCTATCTAGGATCATCTTCCCTCCTAGCCAGTCCCCAGTCGACTGCAATGGTCTGGGTGAGCCCAGCAGAGACCAGTATAGGAACTTGTGGGAAGCCGATCTTGCACGTGATTGGGCACCTCCCTGACTGGGTGTGAGGCGTTCCAGCCAAGCTGTGTCAGAACTAATCCCCACCCTTTTTAGGTGCGAGAGCCCGTCCTGTGGGGGTGTAACTGACCATTGACCCTGAGACCAATCACTGACCCTGACCTTGGAATGCTGTCCCCCTCGACCTTCATTGGATGGAATTTTCCCCTGAATATCTTGTTCCCCAAAAAAAGGCCACTCTCTGGCATGCCCTGCCTCTCTCTCCTGCTAGACTCTTGTGTAAACCTCGATACCCCACCGGGTGGCTCCAGGCAGGAGCCAGAGGGGGGGCCGTCTCAGACCTGGTCAAAGAAAAAGGTAAATTGAGTTTATGTGTGTTTATTTTGATCTCACTAGCTAACTTCTATGCTTAGAACCTCTAGTATGAAGCTAGCATTCTGGTCGCATGGTTGAGGAACTGTTTAACATCACCCAGCCCAAATTACTCAATACAGAATCATGAGCTAATAGGTGGTTACAGTCATGCTCCATGTAATGATGTTTCAGTCAATGATGAGCTACCTATATGATAGTGGTACTATAAGATTAAGGTGTCTAGTGACATCATAGCCATCTTAGTTTGTGTAAGTCTACTCTGTTCTATTTATCTGAGGTGTGTCTCGGCAGTGGGGCACTTGCCTAGCATGTGTGAGGCCCTAGGTTCAATCCCCAGCATCATAATATATAAATAAATAAAGTGCCAAAACAATTTGTCCTTGAGAATGTTTAACTAATAAAGTGGTAAAGTTGGAGCCGGGGTTGTGGCTCAGAGGGAGAGCCTTTGCCTAGCATGTGTGAGGTCCTGGGTTTGATTCTCAGCACCGCATATAAACAAATAAAATAAAGGTCTACTGACAACTAAAAAATATTTAAAAAGAAAAAAAAATTAAAAAGTGGTGAAACTGGGATTAAGATTCAAGAAGCCTGGAATTTTTTTTTTCTTTTTTGAGACAGGGTCTTACTATGTTGCTCAGGGTCATTTCAAACTGATGAGCTCAAGTGAGCCTCCTGCCTCAGCCTCCTGAGTAGCTCAAGAAACCTGGATTCTTAACCAAGAGCTCACATTCTTAACAAAACACTCTATAAGAACTGCTTTGTTCATTTTAATTCTAATTTGTAAGCTGTGAAGCTAAAAGGAAAAGGTGTAATCATTACACTACTTTCACATTGAGTACCATCATCTTCTACTTCCTAATATTTTAAATCACTACCAATTTTCTCTGTATGTGTGTGAGACTTAAGCCACAGTAGGGATTAGTGGGTTTTTACGGGTATGAAACCCTTGTAAATATTAGCATATTGGAGAAAAGTGTCTCTTCTGTTCCAGGAGAATTATATTAGAATCCCAAAGCATGGGATTAAGGAAGTTTACAGATCCACACAACACTTACAGAGACCTGAACATTATAGACTCCCCTCATGACTCAATTCCCTAAGTGAATCCAATGAATTTACATATTTCAAGTGCTCTGTATGGTATAAAGTGCTATACAAATGCTAATTGTTTATTTTGCTAAATTAATTTTTCAGAACTGTCAACACTATTAGAAAAAAAGGAGGGTAGGGCTGTAAAGCTAATGGAGACTATGCTTTATTACTGATGCTATTATGAAGTTCTGCTTTTTATAAAGCAAAGCATCATGGGAATATGTTTAGGCACCATTGGTACCTGTGATTGCGTGGTGACCGTCTAACAACTCTATTTGAACGATAGACTGCATACTCCAGTCAGCCGCAGAGCTCATCTCATAGCCTAATGAGTGAAGTCTATTTGCACTGGAGATCATACTGCTCCTTTTAAAGCTTACACAGAAAGTTTGTTGCTGTGCATAAAAGTTCACTGACTACAGATTGGAGATAATTCCCATAATCTAATATTTAAAGTCTGACAATGACTTGTTTTAAGGTTCTCTAAAAAGATGAGATGATAAAATAATCAAGATGATAAAAATAATCAAGGGGTGTTTGGGTACTCTTAACAAGTCATTTAGCTTTCTAAGTCCCGGTTTCCTTCTTTGCAAAATTAGCATCATAGGATGTTGGGAGATAAGGACACATGTAAACAAGGATGTCGCTACAACAGAGCATATATTTATTAGTAGTAGATTCACTTTTCCTGTTGAAAAATATGAACTACAACATTCTTCCAACACAGTAAGTTCAAAACCTGGGCCTCCAAGCCAGTGGTTCCCGAAAGGTCTCTTTGCTATCGGTTTGCAACCCAAGTGGAAGGAAGTAAATGTTATATGGTGAACAATTTGTCTCTGTCTTTACAATGCTTCCTTTACCCCTTTCCTTTCCTCTATGTTTAGACACTACAGTCATATCTCCAGACATCATTAATATTTTACTACCACAAATAGTGCTCTGTAACTGTCTTCCCCTGACCTTTATTTTCCTTTGTTCATAAAAATGTGCTGAAAGATGAGCCACTCCTGGCCTAATGGGCGACACTCTGATGGTTTTCTCAGAAATGAGAAGAGAGAACAGTCCTTGGTGAAGTCTCTACTTGCACTGGAGATCAGACTGCTCCTTTTAAAGCTTACACAGAAAGCTTGTTGCTGTGCATAAACGTTCTCTGACTACAGATTGAAGACAAGTCCCATAATCCAATATTGAAAGTCTGGCAATGAACTCCTTGTTTTAAGGTTCTCTAAAAAGGTGAGCTTACATAAAATAATCAAGTCCACTAATACACGAGGGAGGGAAAAAAACCCTGGTAATTTGAGAAAGTTCATTTATGCTACGTTCCTTTTGAGGGGAAGAGACCCTCAGAAACCCTCTTACCTTTCCTTAGGAAAAGTAATGGCAACAGTTTCACTGTGGCTTGGACTCGTGACAGCCCTGCAGGCACAGTTGCATTGGTCAGATTCCCATCACTGTGACAAAGTACCTGCCATAGAGCAACTCAAAGGAGGAAACCTCTGATTTCCGAGGTTTGGGTCTATGGTTACTTGGTCTTGTTGCTTTGGGCCTGCAGCAGGTGGCACCTTGTGGAGCAAAGCTGCTCACCTCATGGCCCCCAGAAAGCAAAGAGTGGGAAGAGGAAGGGCTGAGATCTCAGGGTTCCTTTCAAAGCAGATCCCCAGCGAACTCACTTCTTTTCACCAGACCCCACGAGCTCCTAACAGCACCATCATCTATGGACCAAAGCCTTTAACACATGAGACTTTGGGACATTGAAGATCCAAACCATAACAACACTCTCCTCCCTTTCTCAGTGGTCTCACAAGGGCATTAGATTGTCATACAAGACCATCTATGAGTTTGTCAGATTTTAAAGAGAGGCAGTTGGGACTCAGCCCAGCATTGTCTGACTCTAAAGATCTGTGGTTCCTCTTTGACATTACCTCCTAAAGTCCTCTTTCCCTAGGAGAATCCCCCCATGCAGCGGTTTTCCAGGGCCAATCTTGGGCAGTACTATGATGTCTTCAAATTTCTGTTCCTCTTCTTTCATTTCTTTGATCTCTGCCTCTAGTCCTCTCTGTGCCCATGCCCACATTTAGACTTTTCACATATAGCCTCAGGCAAAATTTGCTTCCTGGATCTTGCCAGGAAGAAGGGCAGTGCTCTCAAATTGCTTTCCTGCAGAATTAATCCTTTATGGTCACAAAAGTTGAAGACCAACAAGAGCTCAGTGTGTCATTTTTTCATGGGTTTATTTGGACTTTTAAACAAGAGGCAGAATAATTGTAGAATTTAAGCAGTGGGAAGTAGGACAGAGCATTCGGACAGGAGACCCTTGCTAGCATACATCAGCCCCTGCAGATCTGCTGTGACATGGGGAAGGGTGCTGGCCTGGTTGACTGGCAAGGCCTGCTTTGACCATGGCTGCAGGGTATAGATACTCTGCTCTTCAGACTTTGGCTGCAGTAGAGACTTGAGCTAGCTAAACCTCACAAGACTGGTTTGATGGATGTGCAGAGAGAACTTAGTTGGAGGATTCCTACTTTAAAAAGAATTGCTTCTATTGTTGCAGATCTGAGAACTTGGGTTGGCTTGAGAGGGGAAAAAACAGGCATTTCCCAACTGTATCCAGCCATCTAAGTGACCAGACATGGAACATTAGTGGGTAACAGATGCTGAGGTGGCTGTGAAGACTGTGACTCTGAAATGGATTAGGATGGGTAACCACAGCACAGTTGGTTAGATTTTTAAGAATCAGGACGGTGGGAGAGGGAGAATAGCAGGCTCATCCGCAGACCATCAGAGGGCACTTCTCAGTGCTTATAATGCTGTTCTCTGTCTCCCTACTTTCCCACACCCCAGATTCTCCCTACTAATGGGAAGAAGTTCAGAGATTTGTGCAGCCTTCTCCCTGGAGATAAAAGACCCTGGGAATGATTCATGCCTCCTTACCTCGGTTTTTGCAGGCTGCTTTCTGCTTATAGCATTTTCCAAAGTAATGAGAAACAGAGCCGTATCTCATTCCCTTTCCAGTGTTATGCCTAAACTTGGGGGCTTATTTTATTCTTTACCTGTGGATAGGGCTCAATGATATCCCAATATTTTTTCAGATATATAAAAATAGAGCTTTATGATTTCAGATAGATCTCTATAGTGACAAATGCAAGAAAATAAATTAGAGAGATGGAAAATAATGTTCAGAGAGAAACTGCATTCTGGTCAGAAGGGTCCCCATTTTAAGAGCATGGGAACAGGTAGATTTTACCTAGGTCTACAATAGAAAAAAAAAAAAAAAACAGGCAATGCCAGTCCCCTACCTCTATATTTGCTAAACCCCTAAAGTACACAATGTTTTTTGAAGACAACTGTGAAATATTTGAGGTACAAATATAAACACAGGAGAAAACAACAAAATAATGATATTTCTGCTGAAGTCTCTTGAGATGCAGAAAATAATTTCATTTTTTCCTTAAGATTATTTCTTGAGAAAAATCCAGTTGGATCATAAAATGAGAGGGAGAAAAAAAAGAGATAAAGAAAGACATATATATAGAGAGAGAATTATTTAACTATATTGAGGTTAAGGAGAAAATTAGGCATTAAAGACGTTACTGGCATTCTGACTTGCTAAAATAGAATACCAGATACACAATCTCATATGGAATATATTAAACATAATGCAGAGAACTTGCAAAATGGAATTGGAAGACAGTGAAGCTCAATACAAACCAATATCTGGTTATTCACAGAGAATTGTAGAACCAAGTCCACAGGTTTTTAAAATGTGTAAGATCATAATGAACCAAGGATGCCAGAAATCAAGATCATAATGAACAAAGAATGGTGTCCTGAGGACTAGGCAGGAGGCAGGATATATTTTCTCCAGGCATTACTAGTATATATGTGTGTATGTGTGTGTGTGTGTATATATATATATAACTATATTTATATAATTATATTTATATTATAAAAATTATATTTATATATATACAAAATTAATTCATCCATTCACTAATTGTTGAAAGTAATGTTACAGATAAGGCTAAATTCTTTTTTTCCCTATTATCTCCAAATCTTGGTGTCCTCTGCATAGGAAATTTGTGTGTATTCTTGAATATATTAAATTATGCATTTATAAACATTTATTATCTATAGAAAATATGAACTATTTTTTGATGAATATACATTTTTTAAAAAACACAAATGATAACATTCTCTATGCACAGTTCTGCAACTGCTTTTTTCCATCAACAATACATCTTCAAGATTCATGTCAGTGTGCTGGGTGCTGTGGTGCACACCTGTAACTCCAGTGACTTGGGAGTCTAAAGCAGGAGGATTCCAAGTTCAAAGTCAGCCTCAGCAACTTAGCAAGGCCCTGAGCAACTTAGCCATTCCCTGTCTCAATATAAGAAATAAAAAGAGCTGAAGATGTGGCTTGGTGGCAATGCACCCCTGGGTTCAGTCCCCAGTATCAAAAAAAAAAAGTGCATATGTTTTCCTTATATAGCTACACCTGATATTACACACATAAGCAGCAGTTACTACTTTTTAACTGAGGTATAATATAGCATAGTGAAGATGTGCTTAGGTTATTTAACCATTCCACTGTAGATGGATATTTGGGGTGTTTCCAGTTTTACTCTTACATACTTCGAGCATGCCTTCTTGGCTATATGTGTACATGTTTCTTTAAGGAAAATACTAAAACCCAGAAAAACTGAGACATAAAATATGTGACATTGGGAATCCTGTTAGCTGGCTATGGGAATACACATTTACCCACATTCTCTACTTACAGATGATACTATCAAATGTTTAAATTTTTGCCCATCTTATGGGTTAAAAAAAATGGCATGTTGTTGTTTTAATTTTTATTTTCTTGATTTCTAATGGAGCCAAGCATTGTTTTCCATATGCTTAATCACCTATTTGCATATTCCTTCCGTAAATTGCCTGCTTGGACTTTTTGGATCCATTTTGATTTTGAATTATTTGCATTTCCTCTCATTTTTAGAAAATTTTATTCATCTATTCTAGAAATCAATAGTTTATCCATTATATGTGTTGATGTATCTTCTACTAGTCTTCCATTTAAGAAAACTATTTTTTAAATCATTTGTTGTATAAAAGTTTTAATTTTGAAGAAGTCAACTTCTCTTATGACTTTTTAAGAAAAAGTCCTAAGAAGGACCTAACTACTCAAAACACATGTATTTTCATTTATTTGTTCTGCATACTTTTAAACCTTACCTCTAGAGCTTTAATCCAGTTGGAATTTATTTTGTAACCAGCGTGAAATAGAGATACACCTTATTTCTTCGTATCGATGGTTACACAGCTCACCAGCCTGCCAACTTGAAATGCCACCTTTAGCATATCCAAATTTTCATGTATATGTAGATATTTTTTTCATTTCAAACATCTACTTGTCTAATTCCTGATGGAATACTACATTGTTTAAGTTACTGTACCTTATAATAAAATTTGATATTGGAAAATAATGACCCAGAATTTGTTCTTCATTTCCTAAATAACCTTGATCCTTGCTCTGTCTTTACTTTTCTATATGAATTTTAACTTGATTTGCCTCATTGTATAAAAAAGTAATAGGGATTTTAATTAGGACTGCATCAAATTACAGATTAATTTGTGAAGAATTGAATGTTTACAAATAGTGAATCTTCTCATTCACAATCTGAAATATTTCTCAGTAATATTTTATGAATTTCTCTAAAAGGTAGATTTTGGTAGATTCACTTGTTCTACTTTTTGGTTTTGTTATTGCTGTGAATGGCATACTTTTCAATTACTTTTTAGTAGGTATACATATAGGAAACAGTAGTACCGTTCAAATCATTTTTTAAAATATGTCAAGAACTCTTACTCTTCAATGTTGATTAAAAAAAAATCTTTAACGCTTTAAAAGAGTTTTCAAGAATACACACAGGTTTGTTTGTTTGTTTGTTTGTTTGTTTCTTTTTCATCAAGATGTCTGGTCTACTCTCACCCATGCTTAGATAACCTGAAGTTACCTATTGTTCTAACTATTTCACATACAGCGTCTGCTGTTCCTCTTACCCTCCCCACCCACAAAAGATTTCTGACTTTTAAATCAAATAAGGCAAAATAGATACCATTCTCAAATGCTCTAACCTTAAATGTAGATTTTTTTTTTAAAAGAGACCAGTAAATTTGCATGGATAAATTTTTGTGCAAGACAGTTACTGTGAAACATATAAAAATGTATGGTGTACTGCAGCAGCCCTTAGGAATTTACAGTAGGGCTAGCAGTGAATAATATTCTTGAGAAGTTCAGTGGCCAAAACTTCAGTAAGACCATGGTAGCTAGCACTCAAGGAACAAGCACTACATGCTGGAAACACGTATTATATTATTTAATCCTTAGAAAAACCTCTATGCTGGAAGTGTTATTATCATTCCCATTTTAGAGATGAATCCTCTGTGTGTAAGAGTGTATAATAAAGAATTTGGCTGCCTTTGTCCCCTATTCCTGGTAGGGGGCCTCTAGTGCCAGAAGAATCTTTATTATTCTTTGTGTACCCCTCAGCTCATGGCAGACCCCTAGATATTACTTTTTTTATAAGTGTGTATAGGAAATGACAGTGTCTTTCAAATCTTTTTTCATAACAGAAATGTTTTTTGTCAAGATAAACAAATGTTTTATGTTTTACATTAGATAGCTTATGTTATATTTATATTATCATTAGACAGACCAATCATGATTAGATGGTTGGGACTTGAGCCATGTGATGTTAGTTCAACCTTCAGAGAAGGGAGATGGATTGGAAATTGAGTTAAATAACATTGCCAATGATTTGGTCAGTCAAGCCCATACAATGAAAGTTCAATAAAAACTGCCCACTAAAATTTGGGTGAGGGACTGGGGACATACCTCAGCTGGTAGAGTGCTTGCCTCACATGCACAAGGCCCTGGGTTAAATTCCCAGCAACACACACACACACACACACACACACACACACATCAACAACAACAACAAAATTGGGGTGAGCTTCTCTGGTTGGCAAAAGTGAGTGTTACCACACATTATGGGCTGGAGGAGGCAATACATCTCGGAGATCAGGACTGGAAGCTTAGTGTCTGGGACATTCTAAGAACTCTCCCTATATGCCTCTCTCTTTGGCCTGTTCTGACTGTATCTCTCTTTTACAAAATTACAATTGTAAATGCAGTGTTTCCTTGAGATCTATGAATCATTCTAGTAATTATTGAACAGTTGGGGGTTCATCATGGGGACTCCTGAATTTGTAGTCAGCTGATCAGAAGTGAGGGTAGTCCTAGGGATCTCAAATTTGCAGCTAGTGTCCCAAAGTGAAGGCATTCAAGTGGAGGACTCAGCTTGAACTTATGATGTTTGAATGGGTAGTTACTATCTCAGTCATGGCAAGAAGACCACTCTTTTTTTCTTTGTTCTTTTGAGTTACACATGACAGTAGAATGTATTTTGACATATCATATACATGGAGTAAAACTTCCTATTTTTGTGGTTATACATGATGTGAAGTTACACTGGTTGTATATTCATACATGAACATAAGAAAGTTATGTCCTATTTATTCTACTTTCTCATTCCCATTCCCCCACTGTTCCCCCCACTCTACCCTGTCCAATTGGGTGAACCCCTCACTGCCCCCAGCTTATTTCGAGTCAGTATTTGCATATCAGAGAGAACATTCAGCCTTTGTTTTTTGAGGATTGGCTTATTTCACTTAGCATGATAGTCTCTAGTTCCATCTATTTACTGGCAAATGCCATAATTTCATTTTTATTTATGGCTGAGTAATACTCAATTGTGTGTATGTACCACATTTTTTTTATCCATTCATCTGTTGAAGGGCACCTAGGTTGGTTCCATAGCTTAGCTATTGTGATTTGAGCCTCTATGAACTTTGATGTGGCCGTGTCATGATAGTATGCTGATTTTAAGTCTGAGGAGTGGGATAACTGGATCAAATGTTGGTTTCATTCCAAGTTTTCTGAGGAATCTTCATATTGCTTTCCAGAGCAGTTGCTCCCATTTGCAGTCCCACCAGCAATGTATTAGTGCACATTTTCCCCCACATCAAATTAAATTTATTGTTACTTGTATTCTTGATAATTTCCATTCTCACTGGAGTGAGATGAAATCTCAGTGTAGTTTTAATTTGCATTTCTCTAATTGCTTAGTGATGTTGAACATTTTTTCATATAATTTGTTGACTGATCGTATTTCTTCTGTTAAGTGGGAAAGAATACTCATTTGCAAAGCATATGACCACTCTTTAATTTATCTTTCTTAAGATTTGGTATTTTTATGTTTTGTATTTAGATGGGGGAAAATGAAACTCCCTTCAGTAACTATTTTCCATTTCCTCTGGTGGATATAACCATGTATGCATGCTGGGATTAATAAGGGAGAAACTCTCTGTATGTGATCAGTAAATCCAGGCCAAGGGATACATTTTCTTCTTAACATCAGATATGTGACAAAGAAAACCAGGCATCCAGGATGCTGAAGAGCTGGGTTAAGAATCTTCAGAAAGAAAACTCCCAGGTAAGGATTCTGTGATCCCTCTCAGATCATGTTCATCTTGTGCTTTAAGTAATAGACAGTTAAGCACAGAATGTGTAAAATGCAATTAAAATGGAGAAGTGTGTCAATTTTATAATCACTGGTTCGGGAAAAATATGCCTTCCCATTTCAGAACTATAAGGTTTTTCACACCATGCAGCAATAATTATACACGTTAAACTTTTCTTTACATTAATAGTTTAATTGAACAGTGTTCTGCATTTCATCTACACTAAGCTCCAATCTGCCTGTTTGCCTCCACATGAATAGCAGTTCTACCTTCAACACAAGATCCCTTCCAGAGTATTTTCCTACTCACAGAGTTCCAAAGTTATAGTCACTCCACATGTGGTCCTATGAAAGGAATTCTGAAGATCTGAAGAAATTTTCCCTTCTTAGCCACTGCAAGTTTCTCAAAAGTTTCATGCCTCTGGACATTTGAGTTCCTGAGCAGGGTGGGCACTCTCATCCATTTCCCTGAGAGATGAAATAGCACAGATGCCTGGTCTTAAAGAAGCTGCAGCAGAGCTGTCTCTTTCTCTATAGCAGGGAAAGCAGAGGTGTGTTCTGTTGAAAGTTGCAGGGGTCACAACTGGTCTCTGCCCCTTTCTTAATGGAGGGTGGTTTTATGGAATATCCTTGAGCTGTGGCCACCATGCTCATAGGGAGGAAGCAACAAATAAAGAAAAATCCGTCATGATTCTGGGGGATAGAGAGACCAGCAAGTCAGTAGGGCCACATTTCCTTCAAAGGCTCAAGAATCTTTCCTTGACTCTTCCAGGCATTCCCTGACTGTGGCTGCTTCACTCCAAATTCTACCAGTCTTCACATGGTCTCCCCCACCCCTATGTCTCTGTGTATCTAAATCTTTCTCCCTTTTCTCTCACAAAGATGCCAATCATTAGATCTGGGGTCCACCTGAAGTCCAAGAGGATTTCATCCAGATTTTCTCAACTACTTACATAGGCAAAGACTTTAAGGTCATATTCTGAGGTTCTGGGTGGATACAAATTTGGGGGACACCATTCAATCCTCTAAGCAACCACAGATAAGGATGTGAGTGGTACATTTTCCAGATCTGATCTTTTTTGAGCCTCATCTCCTTCATTTGTAAGCAGAGGTTGATAGTGACACTTGCTCTTACCACCTCACAGGGCTGTTAAGATTAAACAAGACAATTGATGTGACAAGTCTTTGTAAACTATTACAGGGATAATGGGACTAATAGGAAATGGAGGGACTTGGCTGCTGGCAATAAGAGCTACTATCTTTGTTGAGTCTC
Source organism: Urocitellus parryii (assembly GCF_045843805.1). Taxonomy (NCBI): domain Eukaryota; kingdom Metazoa; phylum Chordata; class Mammalia; order Rodentia; family Sciuridae; genus Urocitellus; species Urocitellus parryii. Next base: position 68,401,452 of record NC_135535.1, read on the forward strand.
TAGAGCTTGATGTGGCCGCTGGGTGACAGGCAAAGGGTGACAGGCAAAGGCTCCAGACCGCTGTGGGCAGTAGCTGAGGGAACACACATGAGTGCTTAGCTGCTTTTTGTGTGTCAGTAGAGGAAGACGTGGCTTTATTTTTTATTTTCCTGAAGAGGAGAGTATGAACAGGAAAAACCTGGGACACTATGTTCAAAGATGGCATCTGAAAATAGGGAAGCTGTGACAGTTCTTAAAAACAGAAATTGCTGGTTTGTGTTTTATTTGCTCTGTGTCATGTCATGTGAATTCCTTCTTGTGATGCCCAAGTCCTCAGAAATGTCAACTGTACTCAGGGGTATTTTGATAACATAATATTTTTCTGACTTGTTTTGGAAATTATGTCAGGAGATCAGTTTTTAGCTCAGGCAGATGTGACTTGGGAAAGAAATTGCAGATGTGTGAATAGGAACCCAGAGAGAAAGGCTATAAGAATGTCATCCTTCCCCCCATGCTCCAGAATGGGTAGAAAAGGAGGGAGAGCTTTGGTCTTAACCAAGGCATGGAATTAGGGTTGAGCCTATCCAATTCAGATTTCCTAAGGTGGGAGAGCCCCAGATGACACTGGGACACACAGCACTGGATGCAGGTATGAAGACACTGCAATGAAGTGAGGAGGGACACAGAATACTTACTTACAAGCAGCAGAGGTAGAGGCACTGGGCTCATTTCCCTAAAAGGCAGGATTTTCATTCTGGAGAAGCTCAGGGTCTACGAGGAGACATGGACCCGTGTGATCCACATAAAGGTTAGTGGTGAGGAGAACTGTAGACACCCAGTCCAAGGTTGGACTTTGGGCAAAATCTGCTATGATGGCCTCCGGGAGGCTGCCACTTTCTAATTGTCTTACGTGATGAGTAAGAGTTGGCAGGAAGAACGAAAGAGGGGAAAATCCTTCTCATTCCTCTTGCCTTGTTTGCTGATCTATCTGTACCTCTCTTTTTCATACTATAGGGGCTTAGGGAGAGAGCTTGTGGAGAAGGCAGGGTCTAGTTGTGTCTTTACATCACACTTCAAAGATAATACCACTTCTGCCTACGGCTAATGCTTTAGTCACTTTTTCACTTCTGTGACCAAAAGACCTGACAAGAAAAATTAGTGGAGGAAAAGTTTATTTGGGGGCTCACGGTTTCAGAGGTCTTAGTTCATAGATGGCTGACTCCATTCTTTGGGGCCCAAGGTGAGGCAGAACATCATGGCAGAAGAGTGTGTCAGAGGAAAGTGGCTCAGGACATGGCACCAGGAAGGAGAGAGAGAGAGAGAGAGAGAGAGAGAGAGAGAGAGAGAGAGAGAGCTCTGCTCAACAAGGACAAAATATAAACCCTGAAGTAACACCCCCAGAAACCCACCTTCTCCAGTCACACCCTACCCGCTTATAGTTACCACCCAGTTATTCCCTATCAGTGGATTAATGCACTGATTAAGTTAAGATTCTCATAACTCAATTATTTTACCTCTGAATGTTCCTGCATTGCCTCACGCATGAGCTTTCGGTGGACACCTCATATCTAAACCATAAAAGTTAACGACCAATTGCATTCAAATTAGTTGATTGTTACTTCTCAGAAGTTAACACGAAAGAAGGTACACAATTTTAATAATGGTTATCATAGAGTAAAAATAGTTACAAGGCAAAGTATAAGCAATAAAATATCTTTAAAGTAAGTCTAAAAATTCGTTAGGTAGCCAAATAAATTGCATAAGAAATAAGTTGCTGAACTACTAATCACTTGCTTAACCCTGAAGGAAATAGCTGCTGATGTTTCAAAAGCCTTGGAGTGCCAATTGAACAGTTCCTTCCAAATGTGGCTCATTACTTATTCAGCTTTTATTGCACCAGCTGAATCATCAGTTGTTAGAGCGGGTTCTCCTGCCACTCAGGAGAATTAGGCTTCGACGTATAAAACTACGAGTGTGCATACATACATATCAGTATGAATAAAAGCATATGGTTTACAAATTCAGGTATGAGTGTATATAAAATGTTTATACAAAGTCAATCTTCACCATTCACAAATTCTGTATTGTAACCCCCAAATCAATACTCTCAGTGCTTGCCAAGTGCTACAGTTTAAATGAGTCCCTCATAGTTCAAGTGTTGGAAATGTAATCCCCATTGCAATATTGTTGAGAGCCACAGCTGAAGGGGCCCCAGCAAACTTCCAGTTGCCAGCTGATTGGCTCCTCTGAGGTGATGCTCATTGGGCTGTTTCCCCGCCCTTTCAGACCACAGAGCTGCTCATTGGGGGACTTTTTTGGCTCCGCCCACCCAACCCAGCCAATCGGCCTCAAGAGCAGGAGGAGTTGGGGGTTGAGAGGCTTGTGGGAGAGGCTTGTGGGAAGCCAGTGGTGGCAGTTGGGCTCTGAGGGAATTCCTGAAGAGTTTGGTCCTGCTTGATAAGTGGCTGGTGAATTGTGCCCAGCCAGACTGCAGCACAATATTGTCCAGAGGTGAGCACTTAAGAGGTGATTAGATCATGAGGATTCTGCCCCCATGAATGGATTAATACTGTTATCTTCGAGTGGGTTCACAATCACCCTTATGAAGACGTGAGTTCAGCCTCTCTTTTTCTTTCCCTTCCTACTCTCCCCAACCCCTTCTCTCTCTCCCTCCCCCACTCTCCTCTTTTCTCTCTCCTTTTATCTTTTTCTCTGTCACTCTCTCACCATGTAATGCCTTCCACACTTTATGATGCAGCAAGAAGGCCCTCGCTAGGTGCAGGCCCTTGATCTTGGACTTCCCAGCCACCTCCAGAACCACAAACCAAATATATTTCTGTTGTCTATAAAGAACACAGTCTATGGGCAATACATTAGACTATTCTGGTTACAGCATCAATAAGTGGAGTAAGACATCCATCATTCAAAATGTGTGAATTATGAAAAATTTGGGTCTCCTGGGTATTCACATTCCCAGATGAAGTCAAACAAGGCAATTCCTCTACTCCTTTGTTTCAGATCAGGCATGGTGGTACATGCCTGTAGTCCCAGCACTTGGGATATTGAGGTAAGACGATCCCTTGATTCCAGGAGTTCAAGATCAGCCTGGGCAACATAGTGAGACTCCATATAAACAAAACAAAACAAATTAAAAACCCCAAACAAAGAAAAACAGAAAGAAAAGAAATGATATAATATATGATATATATAAATGTATATTTATATATATTCATATGTACATATGTATAAATATAACATATAAATATATACATACATATACACCAAGGTGTAGTTGTTCAGTTTTTACTAACCTGGTATTCATAACTTTGTAGAAATAACTTCCATGAATGATGAGAATTGCCTACTACATTTGTAAATGCACATACACACAGACATATCTTGAAAAAGGTACACATATATGTTTGCATATAAATGAGGATAGAGTGTATTTGTCCATCTTGCTATATATTATAAAATCCACACAGGTATAATCGAGAATATTGAGAATATTGCTAATGGCTGGTGTTTCTTCCATTTTTTAGAAGTGAAGAAATTAGTTCTCAAAAGAGCTTTGCTCTTTATAAAAAGGGAGAAAATTGCTCCTTTTTTTTTTTTTTGTAGGTGCATTAAGTCTGTTGGGGAAAGTCTACTTGAGTCTACTCAATAATCTACCTCTTTCAACACATTGAATAGCATCCCATTAGTCTGACCAAGTTAATGCAGCTTCAAAAGGGAAATAGTTCAGTTCTTTCCCATAAAGAACTGAAATAGTTCAGTTCTTTTCCATCATAAGTATGATGAGAATAGTTCAGTTCTTTTCCATCATAAGTATGATGAGAACCATAATGCAATTTTCCAGCTGTTTTTCTATATTTTGCTATTCATTGGCTAAGATTGCTAGATAAGGATTACATTATTATAGGAAAAGGATGGCCTTCCATTTGGTAAAAAAATGATACCACTAACTTAACATTAGCATAACTTCAGGAAATTTTCTCAAAAGTTGTAATGGGTTTGTAATATTCTATTCCTGCTTTTCCTCTAATGGCTAAGGATGGACAAAGGAACATTTTTGCATGACAGCTGAAAGGCATCAGGCAGGGCATTTAGGCAGGATCTGAGTGAACTAATGGGTCCATGATAGCTACGGATCTTCAGTCTTGACCTCTGAGGCCTTATCACATTAAACCAGTGAGCCTGTAACAAAAATTCAGAAATGAAAGTGTCGCATTTCATTAGACGCAGCCAAGGGTAAAAACTGTATTTACATTTGATGTAATAAAGAAAGAATTATTGTCTACATGTGTATAATTCTTAGAAGGTGAGGATTAAAATTCTCTGTGTTCTTAATGTATTCTTAAAGTAGATTAAGTTCAAGAATAGACTCCCAAATGAATGATGGCACAGACTAACTGCAAAGGATCCTAGGAGCTGTGGTTTCCCTATGGGTCCAGGAAGAAAAGAAGATGGTGGATTTTTGTGAGCAGGCAGCTATTTCTGGCATGGATATTGTTATTCTCTGGACCTGAAGGAGGAACATAGATCCCTCCCCATTCACCACACCACCACAGGTAGGGCAACAAATCTCAGAAGAGGAGTAGGGCCATTTATGGTATTAATATCCTGGGGGAAGATGCTGGTTAGTATTCGAAAGTGAGAAGTGAAATAAAATGGTTAAAGGCAGAGGATGATCCATGGCCATCTGTCTTTTACTTTTTTTTTCCTTTAAGAATTGACTAAAAACAAAAGTTGGGGTGCTTTAAAAATAGTTCCTCACATGAAAGTGAGGAACCCAAGCAACGTATCTATAAAATTATGCCAGCAAGTACTAGAAGCTTCTCTCTTCTTGTATGTGGACAAATCGGGCCATTTGTGAGAGTGAGTGGACATTCTCATATATTTTTAATGCCACAGGATGCAGATATGTGCCTTAGATTTTTCCAAACAATTCATGAAATTGTGATGTGGAAGCAAGCTACCAGAGGGATCACTGGGGCATCTGGGTTGCTGGTTGGGAGTGGCCAAGATGGGGGCATTTGTGAGACTGACAGTGATAGAGGACAGCTTCAAATCACAGAAAAGATTTAGTAGTTCCAGAGCTGATGGCAGCACCTGCTTCTTTATCTGGCCAGTCCTTTGGACTAGTTCTGGGCACTTTCCCTGGTAGCTTAGTCCAAATGCTTTCCCCCAGGGCCTTCCAGTATTTCTGTGAGTTTCTAATATTCCTTAAATTTCTTTTTCAACTAACTAGAATGAATGACATTGTCTTCAACTAAGAGCTTTGACCAATATAAAGAACCAGGTAGCTGTAGTAAAATCAGAACTCATTTTTTTTTTTTTTTTGCATGTAGAACTATTTCCCTTCCTCAAACTCTTTACTCACATTTTCTTTCCCCACTCACATTTGTTAACAGTGCTGTGCTAAAGCGTGCAGATAAAAACTTCTGTCTACATTGTGTGGAATATTAAAGCTAGAGCAGAATGCACTTGGAAGCAGTATGGTTTTTTGGAAACTAATCAAGTAGGAGAACCTGAAGGGGGTGGTGAATTTCAGGAGAAAATGCCAGTTCCACTGGTACAGCTGCCCCTCCACACTGGCGAGTTCTCCTTCAGAGTTAAAGCCTGAAGCTTCTGGACTGGAATTTAATCAAGGAAGAAAATTCCTTCTGAGATAAGGCTATGAAAAGAAATTATCTTCTCTTTATAAATGAATATCTCAAATTTTATTCTGTTTGTTCTAGAGTTAATGATTATTTGAGGCTAATGTTTCAAGAAGTTATGTATTTTCATTAAAATTTTTATAACCCAAATCATGTTCCTAGTGTAATATAGGTTTAACAGAGACAGAGATCAAGGGCACGCCATCAGGACAGGACACAGAGAAGAGAGATGGTCTTAGTTTGTGAGAGGAAACTTAGCACAGGGCAAATAGCATTTGAGGTGTTACTTGCCAGCTATGTGTGACTGTAAGCAAGTTCTCCAACTTCTCTGAGCTCCACTTCCTCCTCTGCAACCTGGGGATAATAATGGCAGGACCTTCTTCACAGGACAGTCATCAGGCCTAATTAAAAGCATTTAATGGCTCTTTGTTGTAGGCATTGAAACCAATTCTGACTTACATGATCAGAAAAAGGTTTATTGGGAGGTGACTGAGATGCTTACAGAATTGAGGAAGGTGAAAGAACCAGGATTGGAAAATGAGCAGGTGCTAAGGGAAGCCAAGAGAAAGAAGAGAGAACAAGGCCAACAGGAGGAATGGTTACTTGGGTGACCCCATTGGCTCCTCTACCACTGGTCTTAGTTACTGCTGTGGCCTGGTCCTGTCATGATGCCATGGAACTCTTATTTAGCTGCCCTGCCTCAGCATCCTTCCCCTCTGCATGAAGTCCTCAAGCTGAATTGAACCTGCTTATGAGAGACAACTATTAAATGTGCATGAGGTTTGCAAGCTGAGAAGTTTTTAGTTTGAAATCATCTGCAGTAGGAGTTACGTTCATCATGAAAATTAGCAAACCTACAAATCAGGACTGGTTTTTGTTTTCCCAGAAAGCCAGTTTATCAGCACACTATTGCCTTGGGTACCAAACCTTGGGTATGAGCACCTACTTGCTGTGTCTAAGATACATGACTGTGTTTAAGCTTCAAGGGGATTGGGAGGCGAGAGCTTGGCCTTTTAAGACTTTTAGGCCATCGAGAAAGAGAACCTCTCTCTTACCAACACTGGAACAGTTGGAGGATTCTCCCCAAAATGTTGAAGGTTTCAATGCTGACTAGTCTTCCCAAATTTCATATATTCTCTGCAGTGTGTCAGGAGCTTACCTAAATTGTGACTGTCCTTGTAACAAGTACCCAGGACTTTTTGCGTCCCTTTTTCTTTATTTTCCTTCTTTTTCCCAGTTTTTACTACATTTATAACCTTTCCTTTTCTGTTTGATGTGTGATCTTAAATCCTAGCCACAACAAAAATAAAGCCTCAATCAAACCTTGCCCTAAGTTATATCTAGTAAAGGTGTAAGTTCAGTTTGGAGATTTCAGTTTTGAATTTCTAACTGTAACATTATGTTCCCTGTTAAGGAAATGAGCTTTTTAGACAGAATTATTATTGTCTTGAAATATTCATGTTTGTTTTTGAAATAATAATAAAATAACATACAAACCAAGATAAATTTCTGAGACACTGAGAAATCTTTCTATTATCTGAAATTCTATCAGAATAATTTTTGTTTAAAAACCCAAAGGTAAAGTAGTGAATCTTCTAAGTGAGAGGAGATTATAGGCAGCTAGTATTTTTTTTATCCCTAATTAATAAGTGTAAGATATCTGGCTAACCAAATGAAGGTTAGGCACAGAAAGAATAAAAGTAAAATCTTTTTCATGGAAACTGCTTCTTTGTATCAGTTGCAAATGCTAAGTGAAGTAAGCCAATCCCCAAAGGCTGAATGTTCTCTTTGAAAAGTGGATGCTGATCATCCATGGGAAAAATGGAGGAACTTTGACTGGGCCAAGGGGAGGGAGGGTGGGGACGGGGCATGGGGGCGGAAAAGATGGTGGAATGGGATGGACATCATTACCCTAGGTACATGTATATATGTATGACTGCACATATGGTGCGACACTACATCATGTACAACCAGAGAAATGAAAAGTTGTGCTGCAATTGTATACAACGAATCAAAATGCATTCTGCTGTCATAAATATCTAATTAAAATAAATAAATGAATTAAAATCTTAAAATAAAAAACAAAACTTGGGGGTTGAGGACTTGAGAGTCTACTGGGTTGGGGGAGGACAATGCATTCCACTCTGACCTTGGTAGAATGCAGTGACTTGAGCTAGTTGTCTCCTTCCCAGGTCATTCAGTTTCCTCATCTGAAAAATAAGCCTCCATCCAGAAATTGTTTTGGCCAGCTTTCTGTTGCTGTCACCAAAACACCTGAACAATTAGGGAAAAGTTTATTTTGGTTCACAGTTTCAGAGGTTCAGCTTATGGTTGTCTGACTCCATAGCTCTGGGTCTGAGGCAGAATATTATGGGGGGTGGGGCTTGGCAGAGGAAAGCAGCTCAGGACATGGCCACCAGGAAAGGGGGTGGGGCACCAGTGCTCTGCTCACTAGGAATAAAATATAATCCTTAAAGTCTTGCCCCCAGTGACCAACCTTCTCCAGCCACACCCTACCTGCTTACAGTTACCACCCAGTTAATCCATATCAGTGGATTAATCCACCAATCAGGTTACAACTCTCAATCTATTCATTTCACCTATAAACTTTCTGCCATTGTTTCATCCATGATCTTTTTTTTTGGGGGGGGGGGACCACATATCCAAACCATAACAATTCCTTTGTAAGCCCTTTCTTCTCAAAATTTTGCTTCTTAATTACTAATTCCAATCTTACCTTTCAGTTAAAAAGATGAGCTTAATTATTTTCAGTTCAGCTGGGCACTAATGGAAACTCGACACACCATGAAAGAATTTCTAATCACTGAAGCCCTATTCACACCTGCATCACAGAATTCCCCTCCTTTGGTCTTTCAGGATGAGAAAAGCCTTATTTTTGGCAATACTGGTTTGGAAGTTGCATCTCTATAGAAACCACTGCCTAGGTGAACCCTTCCCTGTGACTGAGAATCCTCTCCACATTAGCATGTCATCTTAATTGATAGAACAGGTATATCTTTCTAGATCTCTGAGTTGTTTTGTCAGTTTCCGAGTCAAATCCTAAATTAGATGCAACACCTAAAGGAGCGTGCACACTGAGAGAAGCATCAGGGTTGTCATGACAACTGGGAAATGCCATGTCTCCCCCAAATGTTAATTTAACTGTCATCGTGGGGTTTTACAAACCAGTAGTCATTATATTTTTCAACTTTGAGTAGAAATGAAGTAACATTTGGGGTTTTAAATAGTTTTAAAACTATTTGAGGTTACTGTAGGTTTCTTCCTCTGCTATAAAGCCAACCTGGGTGTTTGCAGAGTTGTGGAGTCTAATGAGAATAGGTTCCCTTGGGACATCACTAGAGGTTCCTGAGCAACGTATGGCTAGGTCTGAAATAGTGAAGACCTAAAGCACTTACCATTTCATATTTTGGAGTACCTGTTCTCAGAACTCTGGAAACCAGCCTTATAAGATGGTTTGAAGAATAAACAGAAATGGGGGCTAGGGTTGTAGCTCAGTGATAGAGCACTTCCCTGGCATGTGTGGGGCCCTGGGTTTGATCCTCAGTACTACATAAAAATAAATAAATAAATGTATTATGTTCATTTACAACTAAAAAAATACTTAAGAATAAACAAATGAATGGTAGCCTCCAAATGCATTGCTGGTTCTAACACTGTTACAACCAGGAATAGCTTTCATTTGATACACAACTAGAGGAATAAACTCTCTAATGTGTAATGTCATTCAGTTTTTCTTCCTCCACCTCCCAATGTGTGATAATTATGAGCTCCAGGTACCCCCTGTTCTCAGAAAAACAGTGGGATGCTAAACTCTGAACATTTTATCATGGATCAGCTACAATTACCAGTCCTACTAAGCTGAATTTCCTTGTACCGGATATGATTGAAGCAAAATGTTTGTGTGGTCTAGTTTGGAAATCCCAGCATGGTTTGGGTGCAGGTAGAATGATAGAAAATATATCTTGTAAAAACGATGATATGTTGGAACTATTTATAATTTTTTTTGAGGGGGAGCATACCAGGGATTGAACTCAGGAGCACTCAACCACTGAGCTATATCCCCAGCCCTATTTTGTATGTTTTTATTTAAAGACATGGTCTCACTGAGTTGTTTAGTGCCTCACCATTTCTAAGGCTGGCTTTGAACTTGCGATCCTCCTGTCTCAGCCTCCCAAGCTGGAAACTACTCATGATTTTGAATTAGGTACTTTCTTTGGAATGTTAGTAAACAAGGAAGTTTTGGTTCAGAGACGCTCAGGACTTCCTGATGTATGCCTGTGTCACAGGTAGCTTTAGCCTCTTTCAGAAATGCCAATTCTAATTCGAACCATGAAGAGCTCCCCCATGTTCTAACAAGAGGAACACTCTCTGCTGTAAAGCGTGTGCTGTCCCTGCTCTTTAGAAAGATGGAGAAAAAGAGCCCAAATGGTACACACACTGTTTTTAATAGTTTGGGAGCAGTGTGTGCCTCTAAATTCACTTGATGCTTGCTCAATTTTCTATTTCCTGTGTAGATTCATTCTCAGATTGGAAGCAACTTTATTACCCACACATTCAGATTAATTCCTGAGTCATGCCTGGCTTCTCTTGAAAGCAGATCACAAAATCTGGACTTTGAGAGTTGGAGTTTGACCATTTTTCAATCTAAGTGTTACAGGATAAGATGTTCTATAAAGATCAACTGTGATGAAACCACTTCTGATTTATTAGGCAGACTGAGAATTCTAAATGATGCAGAGAAAAGAAACAATAATAAGACAACAAAACCACTACCATTTCTTAAGTGTCTGCTAGATTCTAGGCATTTTGCATATATTAACCTCATCTAATCTGCACAACAACCCTGTGAGTTTGCTTTTGTTTTCAGATGAAGAAACTTGTTTCAGAGATTAACTTGCTTATGTAACACAAACAGCCCTCAGCGCTGGAGCTAAGATGCAAACCTGAGTCAGACTGATTCTTAGCCAGAAATCCACACACTAAACAATGCTGTATCACCAGTCAAAAAGCCACATGGGATGGTATATTTTTGCTCGTGCCTGTGAGTTTAGTATTTTCAATATTTGTATTCTAGAAGACTCTGGCTGTCTATTATAGTTAAGGCAGTTGTGGAAAGGCAGGCCCTGGATGAAAAGAAGTGGAATGGTGATAAATAGAAACAATATTATGTGGAAAGGAGAGAAGATATTTCTTATTAACTAAATGAGACTAAGGCCTGGGATGTGAGAGTCTATCCTTCAGCGTTTATTGAAATGCCAACATAAGCAGAGCCCCATATTATAATCCTTAGCAAAAAGGAGTTTAGTTTTTTTCAGAGATGCTGGGACTTCCTGATATATGACTGTGTCACAGGTAGCTTTAGCCTCTTTCAGGAAGAGGTAAATGTCAATTGGAATCTGTCAGGTAACATCTTATTGGAAAGCAGACATTTTAGAAAAACATTGGGGCCTGAAATTTCCTTTTAGAAAATCTCTAGTTTTTTGAATAAATAGGATGAAGAGAAGCATTGTAGGGCAACTGTGTTGCATAAGAAAAAGGGGTGCCATTTACATGGATTGCAAATGGTGTCCACTGGATTTGAACAAAAGGGCAGCCTTCACTGAATTTGGAGAAACACTGAGAATCTTCTAGACTCAGGCATATGATGATTCTGGTTTGTTTGCTTCTCTGAGCAACTGAGTGGATGATGATACCATTTAGAGAGATACAAGATATTAGGGAAGGAAAGACATTTGGGGCAGGGCAGTACCCAAGTTTTCTATGGGGAGGTCAAGTTTGAGAAGTTGAGGATGCCATTGGATACACTAGGTTAAAGCTAAGGGGAAAGGTTGAAGCTAGAGGTCAAATTTGGGGAGTTATTAGTGCATACAGAATCCTTAATGCCATGGGATTGAATGAGATGTTTCAGAAAGGGAGAATGGAGGAAGAAGAGAAGAGGACCTAGAATTGGGCCCAAGTGTCCTCTAACATCTAAAAGTCGGGAAAAGGAAGAGAGTCAGCAAAGAGATTGAAATGAGCAACTACAAGTTTAATACCTAGACAAGTGCTTCAAGGAGAGTCCTGTGCTGGGCCATGTGCTATGGAACGGCACTGAAGTCCTACTGATTCTTTCCCCTGTGGATTTTGTAATATGTCCTCTTGCTCGCAAAACTGATGACTGTTTCTGGAAGGATCCCTTTGCGTCTCAACTCAGTTTCTAACAATCCATGCTTATTGCTATTACCAGAGTGGGTTATCCCTCTAAAAGTGTAAATACTATCAGTCACATACTAGCTTAAAACTAGGCAATGGCTTTCCATTTCCCATAGAATTTATTCTAAATCCTTAATTTATTATGAGGCCCTTTGTCACCTGAAATTTTGCTCCCCACCAGCTTATCTCCCATACATCCTGAGCTGTACCCCAATGAACCGCTTCCAATGTGCATGCTCCCCGACCCCTACCTCCACGTAGTTCCTTTGGCTGCTGCTATTCATTCTGGTGGAAATACTTCTCTCTACATTGTTCTCCTAACACTTCTCAGTATACAGAACTCAATTCCAGAGTTATCTTCTCCGTGAAAGTCTTCCTTGACTTCCCTTAAACAGAATAAGTATTTCCCATTCTACTGCCCTAAAACTTATATATCTCAATTATAGAACTATTTGTATTGCAATTGCTTATATTAGTATTATGACATCAATAACTGCACATTCCTTAAGAGTGGGAGCTACGCCTTTTTTTTTAACGTTCCCAGTGCCGTGTAGAGCACTTAGTTCTTATGAGAAACCTGTAACTACACTCAGAAAGAACAAGATGTCAAAGTTTTCATGAGAGTCTGCATTTCTATATTGACTCTACTTCAACAAAATTTTCTGTTTCTTGGGGAACTACTTACTTACTTAAAGTCAGAAATAACTACTTACCTGGCTTTCACCTTCTCGTTCTGGGGGAACACACTGCTCCATTATTCCCAGATTATGGGTCACTGGTGATTGTTCTGTTTTATGATTCACCAGAGGCTGTTTCCAACCATTTACTTGGGGCTCAAAATCATGAGTCACACAGCTATTTTTTTACACTAGGAAAAAAAATTGTACTCACCCCATTTTTTGGAAGTCCAGAGCTCCATCATTTCAATTAAATTAATTTAGTGTTTGTCAAAGTTCCCCCAGCTACAGATTGTACCTTGAAATCTAAGAAAACGTACTCTGTGAAGACTCCACATTTTTATTAATATAATTTTTAAAGAAAATTGCTTATATAACCCAGCCCTAATCCATCTCGGATAAGATATGAGGAGGGAAAAGAAGTAGATTACATAATCTTGAAGCCAAATTAGTCTGTAGTGGAAATTTATGAAGAGCACTACTAAGTCAGTCTCTAGTGTTTAAATATATAGCAAAAACTTTAATATTTCCCTAGCATTAGGTTACATAATGGTAGGAATACACTTATTCCTGTCTTGTTTTCTTTTGTCTTTGCATCTCAAAAAAAAAAAAAAAGCACAATTTCAAGAGAATCTATTGCTGAAAGATTAAGAAGATAAAGTTCAGGCTTCACAGAGTTATTTAAGCAGATATTTTTGACCTCTCAAAATTGGACCTTTTAGAGGTCAACCATTCTAATCCTTCTCTTTCTTTCATCTGGAGTAATTGAAACAAGCCAGAAGAATTAGAATCTGTCCTATTTTTAAAATCCTAGAAAATAAATCTCCATTGGTAACTCATTTCACTGTATAGCAACCTTCTGGAACTTCCTTTTCTTGTGTTCTCTAAGGACCTCATGTTTCCACCAAAGTCCTTTGCCTTTTTCTAAACCTGGACAACACCATCCATAAAACCACATCTTCATATTGGAATGCTCTTAGCTGCCTCCAAAAGAAATGGATTCAAATGGACTTCGAGTCAACAAACTTATCATCTCTCTTCACAGCAAGTCTGTCAGGTGGGCTTTGGGGTGGTTTGGTTTTTGACTCAAGAATATCTTTGAGGATAAACATATTTTCATCTTCCCTTGACCATCTAGAACTTGTTTCAATCTCAGTCTGTAAGCAAGATCTGGTCCATAACCAGACAGGACAAAATCCCAAGGAAAAAGAATGGCCGCTTCTTCCCAAGTCTCCTTGGAAGGGAGGAAACATCTTCTAGGACTCTTTAGCAAACTTCTCTTCATGTTTCTTGGTCAGAATTGGCTATTCTTGGACCAGGTTTTGACAAAGAGGATAAAATGTTCATAACTGACCAATCACATGGTATAAATCATTAGGGCCACTACATCTGCCTGTCATTCTATCCAGCATTTTCTTCTGACTTCTGGTCCTCTCCTGTACCTTGTGCCATATCCTCCATTAAGCAGGGAGAAAGGACCAAGAAGAGGACAAGAGAGCAAACACATTGGAAAGTATGGATAGCCTGAGATTGTAGTGGGGATATGACTTATAAATTGGAGAACAGAGTTTATGTCATATCCACATTGATTTTTTACGTAAGGGAGTATGTTCCATTTAACACTAAAATGTTGTGGCTAGACTGATAGGAAGGAACATTGGCAGTGAAGTCAGACAAATCTGTGTGTCTTTAGATGGATTCATTTAATTGTATGGAGACTAAATTTCCTTGTGTGAAAAATATAAATAATAATAGCCACCTGATGGGATGCTATGAGTACTATACATAGTACACAAATAGTGTATCACACCTGGCACGTTATATGTAGGTAAATCACAGAAGATAGTTGTCTATAATAATGAGAAGGAATTGGAGATGCTGTGAACCCAGAGAGTTAGCAGCAGAAACCATGGAAAAACTGAAGAGCCGACTGATGACCATGAGGGGGTAACTGCTAGTACTGAATGACTGGCTGTGCTAAACACTTCACTCCTGTTGCCTCACTTATCTATTATGGTCCCCATTTTACAGATGAGACTATGAAAGTCAAAAAAGCTGATGAGTGAAAAGACCTAGTTCACGATTTGGATCTGCCTTGTGCTGAAGTCCAAGCTTCTGACCAGAATATGATAATTTTTCTAGACATAAGCCCCCTTTCCATGGTTACGCAGGTAGTATGTTCTCAGCAGACTAGATTAATACATACTCTAAATTTTGGGTTTCTTTGCTTTCTTTATCCAATTACATTGAATCATTCAACGTGCATGTATAGTAATAATTTATTTTCATATACTGTGTATTTTTTATAAAAGACATTAAACCTCTCCGCATTCCCTAGACATGATTAGCTGGCAACAAAGGATTAGTAAGAAAATGTAGATTTCACCAAAGACTTTATGGAAGGCACAGAGGAGGAGGGGTCGGTTGCACACCGCACAACAAGCTATTGACAACTCTTGTTCAACCTTTCTGCTCTCCAGGTTCCTTCTTCTTCCCTGAACTTGCAGAAATGTGGGGGTTCTTCTCCTCATAGTAGAACCCCTTTCTGGGTGCTGCTCCTTTTACCATGTTCCTTTCCCTGCTCTGACTTATTGTTCCTGCCTATGCAGAACACTTAGCCATTCTCCATCTTCTACCTTTGACTTATACACTCAGCCTCTCTCTGGAATCAAGTAAAAGTTCTGTTTTATGCACAAGTGAGTCTGGCATCAGCTGTATAATTTTAGTTGAGGGTCAAGAAGACCTCACTACTCAAACCTCTTAACATGCTCTCCTCTTTGAATTGCTATCTTAGGAGTGACCTGTGAGAGGGAGGTATGGTTGAGAGGAGGCATGTCAAGCCATTATCCACAAGTGATATTTTATCTTGAATTGATTTATTGATTAACTCAGTTGCTATTTCACTGGATTCATTTCCTCAATGAAAATCGATTTCTCAGGGTATGGAATGGAAGGAGAGCCTCTGGGAAGCTGTGGGGGACATATGCAGACAGGAGAGAAGATTCACTGCCAAACATCAGTGGTGGAATGAAGGTTAGATATGGGGCTCTCTATATAATTCCCCCCTAAATTAGTAGTTGTGTCCATGTCTGACCAACATACTAAGTGTCCTTATCTATACAGAAGACCATAGTCTTGAGATAGAAGATCCAGGAGAAACTTTAAAACCTTGCTTAGCTTATATTTTCATCATGAAGAACTTGATGAACAGATTTTTGTAAGTATTGGGTATTTAAATAACACAGAATTATGTCTTAATAATTGGATATGAAGTTAATAGAAGCCCAAAAACAAAACTGAAAAAAATCAGATTCTCACTTCATACCACACCTGAAATGAATTTCAGATGATTTTGATTTTGATATTTTAAAGAAAAAAAGTTAATGAAAGAAAATGCATGAGGTTATATTAGAATACCGTGGTAGGTTAAAAATTTCTCAACGTGACACATATAAGGCAAAACTAAAACTGAAATGATCAAAATACCCTTCTATGAGTGGAAAGGGACAATCTATAAGCACATATAACAGGAGGCAGGGATGCCACAATAGGATGTAGCAGTTCATAAAAGTAGACAAGATCAGATAATGTGAAAGGGGCCTTCATGGGGAATATGTTCCTTATGGCATAGTCCAGAGCAAATTATGGGAGAAATCAGGATCATGTTGAGTTGATCCCTAAAAGTTGGCATAAAGCTTAATTATCTTAAGAAAAAAACAGAAAAACAATTTCCAAGAGGTGTCTTTGGGTACATAAATGATGAGAGGTGATTGACCAAGAGATGGTACAAGAGATTCCAGTTTAGGAGTTAGATCACGCAGACGGAGACCTACGTTGCTGGAATTTCTCATAGCCACAAAGGAGTAGAATGGTAAATGTTACAAAGAAACTCAGAAAAGCACAATTCCTAAAGTCCAACCCCTTTGCAAATAGTTCTCTTAGAAGGCGTTTTTACATGCAATGAGAATTATGTTGAGAAAAGTTAAGTATTGAAGGCAAACAGATTTTGCTGTTCAGACGTATGCCAAGATTCAAGTCATCAAGAAAATCACAACTTTTTGTATATTCCTGAAGGAATGAGCATATTCTAAAGATACATGCTTACCTATGTTTTTAGCAGCATAATTCACAATAACCAAGCCTAGGTGCCCATCAACAGATGAATGGATTAACAAAATGTGGTATATGTGCACAATGGAGAACTATTCAGCCATAAAGAAGAATGAAATAATGTCATTTGACAAAGGAATAAAAATGGGTAGAATTGGAGATCATCATGTCAAATGAAATAAGCTGGACTCAGGAAATATCATATGTTTTCTTTCATAAGTGGAATCTAGAAAAAAAGATAACATGAAAGTAGAAGGGAAACAGAGAAGGAGACAGGGAAATGGGGGTAGTGGGGGGTTAAAATGATCAAAGTACATAATATGCATATATGAATATGCCACAATTATTCTGTATAATTAATATGCACTAAAAAAAGCAAAATAAAGAAAGTCAGTTTTAAACCATCAACATCTATTAAACCTAATTGAGGAAGTTATTTATTCTTTGTTGGATTTTGTCATGAAAAATCTTCGTCTTGGTGACATTTCATATTCCTCTAGTGGCCTTGTTCTAAGAGCACAAGGAAAGACTAAGCAATTAAATTTTGATATTGAAATTTTGAAATGAATTTTCAAAAAAAACTAACAAACAAAATAGACCAAAACAATTCGGTTCAGTCTCGTACAGAAATTCTACTTCATTTTGTCATTCAGATTCCTTCATTATTAGATGCTAATCTCTTTTTAAAAATCTTAATGCCCACTTATTTCAGTCTTCCTTTCTTATCATCACCCATAGTAATCTACTCTGCGTCTTTCCACATTGTCCTTCCTTCTTTTTCTCCTCCCATATAATTCTCAAACTACTCGTGAAAACTTGTCTCAAATACCTTCTCTTCCATAAAAAATTTCACAGACAGCTCAGCTCTTTCTGTTCTCTAGGCTCAATAGCACCCTTGGTCTGATTTTTCATTGGTCAGGTAGTCTGTCCCTGTGTAGCTGTCATTTACTTCTGGCACTATCACACAATGCTGGGCATGGATATAGACCACTACATCCTCAAAAGATTGTAATGGTTTGCAGAACAGAGCTCTATGGGACTTTGCCCTCATTAACTCATTCTAGTGCTTGATGGCTCCCTCTTTGTCTCCATCAGGTAGTAGAGCATCTGGAAAAAAAGTAGGTACTCGCTGGATTTATTTATTTATTTATAGTGACTTATTATTTTTCAATATTTGTTTTTCGATTGTAGTTGGACACAATACCTTTATTTTATTTTATTTTATTTTTTTATGTGGTGCTGAGGATCGAACCCAGGGCCTCGAATGTGCTAGGCGAGCGCTCTACCACTGAGCTACAACCCAAGCCCTGGATTGATTTATTGATTAAAGTGACATTGCAAGACACCACACAGTAGCTGGTCCCTTCATAACAATGCTTTACTGAGGGTGATGGAGGACTGTGTGCAAGCCAGTGTAAACCTGGTGGAAGCCACGGTGGCTCGTTTTTTTGCTATGAGCTAGATATGAAATCAGCAGGAGTTACGCCAAGTCCAAGAAACTCTGGGAGAACGGAGGTGATAAATATGCCATCACTTGGTATGCTCAGAGTGATCCATTTCCATTGACAGCTCTACAAAGTTGGGCAATTTTTCATGACTGCCAGCTTCAAAAACCTGCTCTTCTGATTAAACGGGATTCATTAAACATATTTATGAGTGCCTGTCAAGGGTGAAGGCATTTATATCAAAAACTGGCACATAGTAGGTGCTCAGAAATCTTTCCTTTCTCATTTGCTTGGCCAATGTTGCAGTTATTTCCAAAGTTGCCCCTTTATTCCCTCTTCCCCACCTTCTGACAGCATTTTTAAGGGATGAGCTTTTGGTCATGGAAAATGATAGTTCCTTCCATAGGAAGGTATGGAAAGCAATTGTAAGTGTATCTTTTCATTTGTGCATCACACAAATCCAAGCAGGTGGTTATTTTTAATGTCTGTTTTTCAGATGGTAAAACTGAACCTCAGAGAACTTATTTGCTATTGGTGAATAACTCATACTTGAATTTCTTGATTAATAAATTAGGAATGAAGAAGTAGAGAGGACATCCTATTTCTTCTTTTTAAAATGTCATTGCCTTAAAAATACCAATGTTGAATGTTGCAATTTGCCTCCCAGAGGTTTGATTCACCATGAGCTGAACAAGCCCAAGTCTGAAGGCCCTTCACTTAAATGGTCTTCTAAAGCCATTGGAGGGAACTCCATGATGTGTTTACAGCATCTCAAATATCTCCTCTTCCTTAAAAAATCCACAGACATCTCAGCTCTTTCTATTCTCTAGACTCCAACAGCACCCTTGGACTGATTTGTATGTTTTTGTAGAATTTGCTAGCAAAAAGATTGAGTTATAGTCCACACCCCCAAATTGTATAAGCCTCAGACTCTACAACCTGGCTTTGTCACTAGCACAGCCTTGATTTTTAGCTAGGTACATTGCCACCCAACCAGAAGACTACATTTGCCTGTATTCCTTGCAGGTATGGCTACATGATCAGTTCTGGCTCATGGCACAACAGTGTTTGAGACTCTCAGGAATTTTTATAAATGAAGAACAGAAGACAAACCTTCTTTGTTCTTCTCCCCATCC
Organism: Urocitellus parryii; assembly: GCF_045843805.1. NCBI lineage: Eukaryota > Metazoa > Chordata > Mammalia > Rodentia > Sciuridae > Urocitellus > Urocitellus parryii. Next base: position 68,420,672 of record NC_135535.1, read on the forward strand.
AAGTGCTTGGAACATGAGTGCAATGCCTGGAGCTTTAGTGAGCATCTTAGACCACTGGAATGAAAGACCCATGCTAGGGATGGTGAAGGGAAGAACTGGAAGGAAACTTGATCTCTTATAACTGATGGACTGCCATATCTATCTTGGATTTCCACCAGACTTCTTTAAGTAAGAGAAATAAATTTTATAGATTGGTGTCTTTACCCTTTGGGAGAATAGAAAACCAGGAAAGTTCTCAGAGTGGCAGGAGACATGTAGTATACCTTTTCATCTTGTCTTGCTTTAAGTTGCCCAGACTGGTCTCAAATTTCTGGGCTCAGTGATCCTTCTACTTCAGACTTCTGAGTGTTGAAACTACTGGTGTACGCCAATGCACCCATCAATGGGACTTTTTAAAAAATATTGCTGAATAGTATTCCATGGTATGGGGGTACCATGGTTTGTTTAACCATTTACTCATTGAAGAATATTTAAAGGATAAAGGATATTTGTTTCCAGATTGTGGCTATTACAAATAAAGATGCTATAAACAAACATGTATATAAGTTTTCATCCTCTGAGATAAATGGCTAGGAATACAATTTCTAGGCCTTATGGTAGTTGCATATTTATTTTATTTAAAATTTTTTTTGTAGTTATAAATGGATAGAATGCCTTTATTTTGTTTATTTTTAGGTGGTGCTGAGGATCAAACCCAGTGCCCTACACATGCTAAGCAAGTGCTCTGCAACTGAGCTACAGCCCCAGCCTGCATGTTTAATTTTTTAAAGAAACTGAAAAATTGATTTTCAGAGTGGCCATTTTATAATCCCATTTGTAATGTATAAAAGATTCAATTTTTCAGTATCTTCACCAGCATTTGGTATTGTCATTCTATTTTTTGTTAGTTGTGCTAATGGGGACATAGTGATATATCATTATAACCTTAATTTGCATTTCCTCAATGACTAATCATCTTGAACATGTCTTTGTATGCTTATTTGACATCTGTATATCCTCTTTATCTTAATGTTTCTTCATGTATTTTGCCCATTTTATAATTGATCATTGGTTTTTTTGATGTTGACTTTAGATTTTTAAAAATCCTAGATATTCTAGATATAAATTCAGATATATGGTGTGGAAATATTTTCTTTTATTGTGTAGTCATGTCAAAGAACTCTTTACTAAGTCCCCCAAATTTTCTCCTGTATAATTTTGTAAATCTTTCATAAATTTAATTCTACATGTAAACCTAGGATCTATTTTGAGCTAACTTTATATCATGGGAGATTAGATCAATGCTTTTGCTGATGGATATCAAATTATTTTGGCATATTTTTTGAAAATTCTGTCCATTGAGTTACTTTCACACCCTTGTCAAAAATCAAATAGCCATAAGTATATGCACTAATTTATTTATTCTCTATATTGTTCTATTAATTTATGTATTCATTCCTCTGCCAATATCACACATCCTTGATTACTTTAATTATAGAGCAAGCCTTGAGATCAGGTAAACTAATTCCTCTCACTTCATTGTTTTTTAAAAAATTAGGTCTGAACTATTCCAGTTCCTTTACCTTTCCATGTGGATTTTAGAATAATTTTGTCTGTTTCTAAAAAAAAATTTTTCTGAGAGTTTAATAGGGTAATGTTCAGCTGGTTATCAACTTGGAAGAATGAATTTCTGTACTATGTTGTCTTCTTTCAATTCAGAAAGTTGGTCTATCTATTTTCGTCTTTGATTTCTTTCATGAACTTTCAGTACATAATTATGTATTAGTAGATTCATACCTAAATAATTCACTTGTTTGAATGATTATAATTTTAGATTTTTAAATTTTAGTTTTCAGATGTTTGTTACAGTAAATGGAAACACAATTGATTTTTGCATGTTGATCTTGTGTTCTGTGACTTGTTGAACTTGCTTATTAGTTCTAAGATTATTCTTGTAGATTCCTTGGGGTTTTCTGTGTAGACCATCATGTCACCTGCAAATAAGAACAGATTTATTTTTTTCTTTTCAGTTCATATAAACTTTATTTCCCTTTCTTGCCTTGCCATAGTCTAAAACTTCTAACACTCTGTTGAATAGCAATGATAAGAGTGGGTATTCTCACATTATGTCTGCTTTTAGGAAGAAAGTATTCATTTTTTTTGCCATAAAATGTACCATGTTAACTATACGCATTTTGTAGATTATTTTTATTAAGATGAGGAAACTCTTGTATTCCTAGTTTTTAAAAGTTTTTAGTGTTAACTTTTTATTTATTAATAAAATTCTGTAGTTTTTCTTCTTTAGTCTATTAACATGGTAAGATTACACTCATGGATTTTTGAATATTGAACCATCCTTGCCTCTCTGAAATAAACCCCACTTGCATGTGGTATATAATTCTTTTTATATGTTGCTGCATTCTACTTGCTAATATTTTGTTAAGAATTTTTGCATCTATATGCATGGGGGGGTAGTCTGTAGGGTTTTTTTCACCATTTATTGAGTATCAGGTAACACTAGCTTTATCAGTAAATTCTGAAGTGTTACATTTCCCTTATATTTTTTGCAAAAAGATTGTGTTGAATTGGTCTTAATTCTTTTTTAAATACTTGGCAAGATTCTCCAATAAAATCATTTTTATTCTTGCAGGCTTTCAAAGAACACAATTTAAAAGCAGAGAATAAATGAAAGAAACTTATACAAGTCCATGTAATAATGTAGCATGTTCATTCATTGTGAGAGAGGCACTTTGCAAATTGTGAGCGTGTTCTCTTTAGTGTCAGAGGAATGGCATAGTTCAGAGGAAGAAGACCTTATCATGAATTGGAACAGTCAGAAAAGCTCTGTTCGATGAGATGGACACAGCTCTGTGGACAATGTGAGAGTTGGTGAAATAATTAAGAACTCGTATGATATTTTAGTAAATAGAATCAACTGTAAACGCAGTGAACCCATAATGCTCAGGACCCTGAGACATGTCTTGTCTAGGGATAGAAAGAAGTTTAAAAGGTGCTTACCCTCAGTGAGTTTTTATTTTGGGGCTTGACATATCTAACCCCTAAAATGGCAAGCCCAGCTCTTAAGAACCATAGCTTTAGGCTGGGGATGTGGCTCAAGCAGTGGCGTGCTTGCCTGGCGTGCTTGCCTGGCATGCATGGGGCTCTAGGTTTGATCCTCAGCACCACATACAAATAGAATAAAGATGTTGTGTCCACCGATAAATGAAAAATACATATTCAACAATTCTCCCTCTCTCTCTTTAAATAAAAAGAACTATAGCTTCATGCCTTTGAATCTGCCACTTTATAAAATGCCCAATCCCTGCAGATTACTGAACATATCAGAACATAGAGCATTCAGATCCTCCTGGGAGTGGACACTGTGGAACACTTCATCAGAACTGTAAGGAACCCTTGTGAATGAGACCCTGTCACCTTGTCATGAAGTGGTTGGGGATGAAGGGTGGCTATTATTGCTTTTTTCTCACTGTTAGTGTTCCAAATGCTCTGACAGGGCTGCCTAGGAGGAGGAATGGCACAATATTGTGACAAAATTGATTAGCATTTGCAGAAGTAGACACAGCCCCCTAGGGGACTTAGAGATGCTTCGCCATGCTCTCCTCCCATGCTGCCATTGCTGCCTTCTACCCTCCCCTTACCTTCATCTGTGATGTGTCTGGGTCCCCAGCTGGCCTGAAAGTTCTTGTGACACTAGGGGCATATTTTGTGACATTGTCCTTAGAAAACTCTAAAGCTGGTATTCAATCCAGAGACATGGTTTACATTTTATTCATTTTTTATTTAATGCTGTTCTTATCCTACAAAATAGAGAACTGCAAATGTCAACAATTGAATATAGTGTAAGGATTTTAAATGTAGATTTAAAAATTTATCATGGCAAATTTAAGTTCAGTATTAAGGAAGATCCAGCATTCTATGTTCAGTAGGAATTAGATCTTCCAGGTTCTTTATTCTGAAATTCATTATCTTGTAAGAGTTGGAAAAAAGGTGTCCTGCCTAAACCAGGGACGTGGAAATGTACATTCCCTGGGAATTTGCAGAAACACTGTGGAGGGCGTTTGATCAGAGTCTAGATAAGGTTTTGAATACTTCAGTAATATCCTAGAGTAAAATAACAGCTACCACTGAGCACTGGCACCAACACAGAAGCACGTAATACCCCAATGGACTAGGTGCTAGAATCCCCCCATTCCTATGAATGTTGAGAGCGGTCATGGTTAGGTAATATGTATAGTGTTGGTTAGCTAGTGCATATTTAAATCTGAATAAAACCCAGATAAATATTTGATTCCTGTCTATAATCTTGGTCACTGTTTTTGCCATTCCTGAATATAGGATCAAGAGATTGGTGTTAGTCTGTTTGTACTGCTATAACAAAATAAAATAAACTGGATAGCTTATAAACTATAGAAATTTATTTCTCAAAGTCTGAAGGAAGCCTAAGGTCAATACAGATTCAGAGTCTGGTGAGAGTCCATTTTCATGCTCAGATAGTACCTTCTGGCTTAATCCTCACGTGGTGGAGGGGTGGAGGGCTCTCTGGGGTTTCTCATTGATCCCTGCATGAAGATTCTGCTCTCATGACTTAATTACCCCCACCTCCTAATACCATTTCATTGGAGTAAGGATTTTGATAAATGAATTTGTGGGAGACTCAAACATTCAGATGATAGGAGGGTCCAATTATTAATTTATTCTGTAAATTGTTATTTATAGTCCTATATATATGTGCCTGGGAACCTTAATTAAATGTGGACTGCTCTTTCAGGATAATCATGGTACAGATCTACAATAATTTTTATTTCTAAATCCTTCATTGATACATTGAAACCCATCCAAAGCATGAACACCTATTTCAAACTGTTCTCCAAATTAAGCTGATTTTCTCTTCTTCTAATCACCTACTCAGAATTAAAATGCCCATGTCTTCCGGGAAGGACAACCTCAGTTCTCCACTCCATGAGGTCCAAGGAGATGGTGGAGCCAAGCATCTCTCTCTTGTTTTGTTTTTTGTTTTTATATGAGTGAGATGCCAGCTCCCTGGTCTGTGCTACAGACCATGAGTGCATTTACCACATCTGAGGGAACCTTATGTACTATACCTGTACTGGCCAAAGTTCCTCCATCCCTGGCAAGGCCTTTGACAGAAGAAAGTGTGAATGGTGTCGGGTGTGCTCTGTCTTAAAAGATAGAGCAGATGGGCTGGGGTTGTGACTCAGTGGTAGAGCACTTGCCTAGAATATTCAAGGCACTGGGTTCGATCCTCAGCACCACATGTAAATAAATAAATAAAAGTCAATCAACAACTAATAAAAAATACTTTAAAAAAAGGTAGAGCAGAGTGAAACAAAGGAGTGCAATGATGCCTACAGTAATTAGGACTGCAGTCTTTGAAGTGGGTTGGGAACATCTCTGGGAACAGCAAATTAATAATAATGTCTCTTTATGGTAGTACATAATAATTACAAAACTGAATATGCCACATGGAGTTGGGTTTCCCCCCAGTGGACTCACAACAATTGAATGATTCATTTGCTGCTGGAGCAGAATTCTTTATCCCAGATCAATTGCATGCCTTCCTGATGACTCTTTAATAGAAAAAATAGGCACAGAATGACAGCTGATGACAGGAGACTCAGACACAAAGTAGAGCCATCATTGCCTGGAGCCAAACAAAAATTATATCACTTAAAAGCTCAAAGTCCAAGAGCTAATATCTTGCCTACAAAAGAATAAAAGGCAGAAAATGTTTGCTAAAGTCATATAGATTATAAATATCAGGAACTCAGGAGTTGTGTATTTCCAATTGAGGCCCGAAGAGTCAATATTAGTTTAAAAAGAAAAAGAAAAGAAAAAGAAAAAGAAACAAAAGAAAAAAGAAAGAAACTGTTAAAGTCAGGTAGCCTCATGAAAGTCTCGGGTGCTATACCAGTAAGACAGGCCTGGAACTAGGAATGCATACGTAAGTATAGACCAACAGGCCTTGGAGAAAGTGACTTTGTCTCTCTAGATCTGAGTTCCACAGCGGAAGCTCTGACGTTCATAGAGATAGATGAAAAGCTCTCCTTTCTTGGAGAAATTTCTCTCTACAAAATTACCTGCATGAAGGTGAACTCCCTGGGAGGATGGGAATGACAATTATGGTTCATTCTATCAAATGGCTTTAAAATTAAACTGCAGAAAGAAGGAAGCAGGAAATGCCACTGCGACAATAGCACATCTTCATGATGTTCTCCCCATAATTTACTCTAAATGAAGGCAGAAACCAGGACACAGAACTTTTGTTGCAGATGGAAAGAGAAAAAGGGATGCCAGTCATTTTGTTCTTAAACATGTGCATTAAAAAAAAAAAATCTTTCCCTCAGGGTTTCCATAGCTACTCCACCCCCTCAGTTTTCATTCGCAACTTGTCTAAGGGAGAGGTCAAGGACAAGTGGCATCAGTGCCTTCTCACCCACCAGCACAGAAGAGGACATCGGAACCTGTGCCCCATGTGTTGCTGATCCACAACCCATGTCACAGAGAAGGGCAAAGCAAATCCAAACAGAATCCTCTCTACCTAAACAATCTCTCTTGTTCCTTTTAGCTTTGAAATTCTTATGGAAAGCTGGCTCAAGAATGTCCTTCAAGCTAAACACAAACTAGAACATTGAAATAAAACACAATCATCTGTCATACAGTAAAAATACAGATTTAAAAAATTTCCCAAACAATGAATTTTCTAGCACCAATTTCTTTCATAAGATGAGATCATATTTATTTTAACATTAAAACCAAAACAATTGAAAATACTTTTAGATCAAAAAGACCAATCTCCCTCCTAGGGTTTCCATCCTCCATTGATTTTGGGGTCCTTCGATTCTATTCTAGCACTTGGTTACTGGTCATTACCACCAGAGGTGCATTCTGTGATCCTCCCTTGATTTTCTTGTACTGTCTCTGAAATTGTTCCTCAAGGCTATTTTCTTTCCCATAACAATTGAATTTCAAGAGTTCCCTGTTCTTTACGTTCAGACAAGAACATTGGCAACATCTTACCAAATGTTCAGGAATGCTTGTTCTTGGGACTCTCAGCCCTGAGTTTAACCTCCTGCCTGGTATCTGGTTCCTGGCAGGCTCCCATATGGCCTAGGGAAAAGCTTGTCCTCAGCGAGAAACCTCAACTCCTCTGTTCCCTGCTTCCCTTCCAAGGCACAAACAACTACATGAGCAAGACAGTTTCTTCATGCGAAACTCCTCCCAGGCTCCTCTCTAGCCTTGGAACACACAAGGGCAGATGGTCTTCCATGGCCCACACAAGTCTAAATCTGTATTTGGAAGTCTTCAGATTGGGGATAGTGTATCCACTCCCTCCTTAGAGTCTACTAAAGTGAAATAAAGAAGAGAAACCATATGCTAAACCCACAACAAAGAGGATGGGAGTCAGGCTCAGTAGAAGAACTATTTAACATTCTAAATATGTCAAGTGAATGGAGGATGTAAAATGGATGGGGAAGTCATGCTTTCATATGGGGGCACAGAGACAACATCGAAGCTGGTTTACCCCCACAAAACCTTGGAGAACTGCCAAATTGTAGATGTCACCTATGGTGAAAGGAAGGAATAAAGCTTGGAACTGAGAACAGGGGATTGGTTGACAAGGTATGGAAGAGACAAACTCTGCTCTCTCTCTAGCCCACCCTTGACACTTGAAGACCCAGTGTAGGCAACTAAGTATCTCTCCCAGGCTAGAGACTGGAGCTTCTTCTTGGGTGTGGGAGATGGAATTAATGACTCTTGGGGAAGTACATACTCTAGCACCAGAAAGTCTCCTCACATAAAAGATGGTTTCCCACTTGATAAAGCAAACTGTAGCAACTCAGAAGTCTTTCAGATGTAGAGTTTCAGATCAGCTTTTCATTGCACTACTCTGAAATGTGAACAGCCAAACAAGGATTCTAACACATGTGAAGGGGCCCTCAGATAGCAGGGGGCCAGGGGGGAGACTCAATGAACAGAGTGAAAATGCAGAGAACAGAACTCTACGAAAAAAAAAACCCAAAAAACAAAAAACCCCACTTATCCAAAGTACATGTGTGAAGACATGAATTGGGTGTCAAAATACTTTACATACAGAGATATGAAAAATTGTGGTATATATGTGTAATAAGAATTGTAATGCATTCTGCTGTCATCTTTTTAAAACCAATAAAAAATAAAAATAAAAAATAATGTCCATGCTCTAAGCAGATAATTGGAAGAGGGTTGGAGTGGTATGGAGTGAGCCTGATGTCTGCTCCTATCGACAGGTACACAAAAAACTCAGTTTGACATTTAGCCAATCGGCAAGTATGACTGCCCATCTTCTTTGTGCTAAGTTCATCCTGGACATTGATGGTAGTCAATTTTATTTTTAATGACATGTAATCAATTTTCTTCAGGGTGGTGATCAACTGCATCTCTCCGTTGCCTCTTTTACTGAGCATAGCCAGCAAGATGAAGACTAAGAATTATGGGAATAGACTATCACCCTCTCTCAGAGACATTGAAGACAGATGCAGGAGATGAAATGCTGGAAAACATTAAAAATAAATAGCACCTTTCATAATTGATGATTTATAGCTTGCAAAGCCATTTCTTGTCGCACTTTATCATCAAACAGCCCTGTAAAGTAGAACATTTTCACCGCAGCCCAAGCTGATGCTGAACCTACCAGGAAAAGACTAACACTTGCAAAGAGCTCCAGTGCCTGGTACCCAAGTGCTCAATAGGAGATAGGTACAGCAGTGAAGGTTAGCAGCCAGAGAAATTGAAAAGTGCGGCAAAATCTGCCTTTTGTTGCCATGGCATTTTCCCCTGTGCTTGTCTTCCTCCTTCCATCTCCCTGTGCCTCCTTGTATGTAAATTTTTAGCTTGTGGGTGCCTTAGGTCCCCCAGGTATTACCTCACAGCTTTCAACTTCTGCTCCCTTCTTCCCAGATAAGAAGCATCCATCCCATGTCTCTTCCCTTCAGATCTTTAATACACCATGACAATGGTTGGTACTGGATCCCCAAAGTATTGTTTCAGAATCACTTAAGAGTCTTTAAAATAGATTTCTGTCCTTTTCCATACTGCAAGGCATCAATGTGAATGACAATAATTAAGATGTCTCTCTAGATATTTCTGATTGTACCACACAGGCAGGTTGTTTCCAACTTTGTTGTCCCCCAAAAACTTGACACCTGAACATCCATGTAACCCACTTAAGGGAGATTCATACTCCCCTGACTTGTAGAAATAAGTGCCAAGGGTTGGAGGAATAAAAAAAGTTACATTTAAGAGTTTTTAACAACTGATCTGTGCAATAAACTTGAATTTTCTTTGAATAGATTAAGCAGCTTTGGGTCTCTTCCACAGAAAACCCCGCCTCCTAGCCTGGCACCACAGCAGAATAGAGAATAGTCAGAGTTACAGGCAGATCCTTGGGGGAAACACTTACAGAGTATAAATCTGATTCTCATACAAGGACTGTGTGTTGTCTAGTGTAGGGTGGGTGGTGTTGCAGCGGCAATGGTAATGGTGCAGCGTGTATGTGTGTGTATAAGCACTGTCAGAATCAGAAAGAAAAGAGAGACAGTGGAATGAGTTAGCTCACCACGTATTTACATTCATTGAGCTATAAAATTTATCTCTTAAAAAAAAATCACACACAGAAAACCAAAAAACAACTCTATTTTGTTGGATCCTAATCCAACCATTTTCAGCCAAATAGCACTTTGATTTTACAGGAAATAAACTCAGCATCCCATAGAGTTGGGGGATTGTGGGTTGCTACTGTGATAAAAATTAACCATCTGCTGAATATCTAAGCAAGAATTGTTACTGCCCAGATTCTAAGACAGAGCTTCCCGTAGATTCAGATGATTTCAGAAGAATTTTTATGATGAGAATTAACTCTAAATGGCCCATCTGCTGACATTCTCTATTCCAAATTAGAGCTGCCTCGGTCACACTAATCATATATACCTCTGAGAAAAGACCTTGGAAGTTGTCAACACCAAGTGGTGTGTGTGTTCTCAGTGCTTTGGTAGTTTGTGTTTTTGTCCCAAGTTGCAATATGTCAGTACTTATAGATTAAAGGAAGTGAAGTGTCAAAATGATCATTAATGGATGACCTAATTTTACACTAAGATAATCTAAAAAAAATAAAGTAAGATGTTGGAATAAAGTGATTAAATACATTAAAACAAGCATGTAAAATGACAAGGAGGAAAATCATGCAGGCTTGGCCCCACCATGATGACAAGCTCAGCAGAAGGACATGGTCAGCCAGTGACCAGGGGTGGCCTGCCATAGAGGCTCCCTGACAGCTCTCTGGGATTTGGGGAGAATCTCTAAGCAGTTCAGTTCTTTCTTTTGATTACCCCTCCTCAGCCTACTTAAGGACACTCTGCAGACAGACTTCTTTGCTAGACAGTTTACCTAGAAAACAAGTAAACTAGATTCTATCTCCCTGAATATCTTCAGTTTTTTTCTCTCTCCTTCTTTTTCTAAATTCTGTTTTTTTTCCTTCAATGGTCTATTGATTATTCTTTCTCATGTGAGTAAATGTGCATGCATACTATATTATGCTACATCAATAATCACTTGGAAATTATAATTTAAGGAGGAGATCATGATGGAAAAACCAATTGGTTAAAAAAATTACTTTTAACACAAGAAGTTTTCTTTTTTAAAAAATGTTTTGACTGTGGTTTTATTGCCACCTAACAAACTACTCCCAAATTTACTGACTTCAAACAACTTTTTTGTTCTGAGTCTGAGGGTTGGTTGGTACTCAGCAGGAGGTGTTGTGCTGGGGTCATACATACTGTTGTGGTGAAGTGGCAGAGGGGCAGGAATATTTGAGATGGTTACATCACATGTCTAAAACCTTGATGAGTTCAACGAGAAGGCTGGAACTTTCTCTCTCTCTCTCTCTCTCTCTCTCTCTCTCTTACTTTCTCTTTATAACTAACTTGGATTTCTTAACATGATGGAAAGGCCTTCAAATGCACACACTTGTCAATCCTCTGCATGCAGCATGATTGCTACTTTATCATTGGCCAGTGTTGGCAGGGCCTATACAAAATAGGGATATGGAAGGCATAATTTTTGGAGGGGGACCACCAAATGGTTCTTTTTGCTCATCCTTCAATGGTATCACTCTATTCTGTAATTGCTAGTTTATTATCAGTCTTTAAGTGCCAGGGGTTAAATTGGATCTAAGTATCCTCAGGGGCCAGCATAGTACCTGGTCAGCCCAGGAATATGCACTGGATGAATGAACAAAGTAATGGATATGTTGAGTAGCATACTCCAATCATTGCTGGGAGATATCTCTAATTCCTACACTGCCTTCTTTCTGAGCCAGGTGTAAGGTGTCAACATATACAGAAAGAAGTGCCTTCAGCTAAGCTCTGTCTGCATTTGTCATAGCTTTATAAGTCTCTGCATCATATCTCAACTCACTGCTTTTAGGGGACATTTGAATCTTGCAAGCTGGATGGTGCAGGGTGGTTTTTTCATTGCAATTTTGTATTCATATGAATTAAGAAAAGAAGAACATGAACCCCAGACTTCATGGACAAGCATGAGTTTGTACAAACATGAGGAAAGCATAGGGAAGGTGGTGGATCCCAGGATGAGGTAGGCTGGGAGGACCAACCACACTGGAGCAGATGCAATGTGACCACCACAAGAAGGTGAAATTGTTTCTGACAAGATGTGATTATGGGCTGGGGTTGTAGCTCAGTGGTAGAGCTCTTTCCTCCGTCATGTGAAGCCCTGGATTCAATTCTCAGCACCACAGAAAAAATATTAAGTAAATAAAAAAATAAAGATATTGTGTTCATCTACAACTAAAATAAATAAATAAATAAATAAATAAAGAGAAGTGATTGTACTCCAAAGAAGCCCAGGGAGCCCACACCAGAAAATTCTCTTTAGGTATATTATTCAAGGGGGTTTAGTTGAAAAGATGTACAGCTTAGCTTTGACTCTCAGCTTTGAAATGTTCTTATTTGCCTTTGTGATATGGGGTGTCAATTTCCTTCTCATGAGCTGCGAATCAAGATGGTTAGGCCAGGTCTGTAGGTTTCACTCTGTGCTTCTGGTGCCTGGGTCCCAGGGGATAACCAGGTGGGAAGATTGGGCTCCCAGACTCCAACCAGATCACCTCTGCTTTCATCTCCTGTGCATGTATTTATGTGTTCTGCATAAGACCTTGCTTGAACAAAGATTCTGCTACTAAAAAAAAAATTATAAAAAAAAATCCTTTTATCTCTGGAACTCTTCTCAAAATCCACTAGCTCCCTTGAATATTCAATTATGTAATTTCACTTTATCTTTCTTTCTGGGAAGAAAAAAATATGTAAATAAATTGTGTTAGAAAAGCAATGCTTGGTTTTTGGTGTTGTTTTGCGCTTATTTTGACATCTATTAGCGGTGGTTAGCTGCATGTCCAGAATGTCAATTACTTTCCAGCTTAAGGATGGAAAAACTGGTTTGTAAACATCCTTTGAAAAACCCCAAGATAGTTGATTTCCAAATTATCACCAGTTTCAGAGCCTTTGGAGTCTGAAGATTAACTGTACCATTGGTTTAATAGTCTCACCTAGTCTTCATCTCAACAGCTTGGTTTCCCAGGCTTATTAAATCAAAGACTTTTGATGTCTGAAGGACAGTCTTTTGAAGTTTATCTTCCATGCTGATTGTCAGAATTCCCTGGCGGTTGTATGAACTTGCTTTCATTCATTAACTCAACATTGACCCTACCTCAAGAATGGAATCCTAATTATAATTAGTTATACTACATGTATGTATAATATGTCAAAATACACTCTACTGTCATATATATCTAAAAAGAACAAATAAAATTTTTTTTCTTAAAAACATTGAGCTGGCACTTGCTACATACCCAGTGCTGTTCTAGGCACAGAGGGCTAGGACTGTGAACAGGACGACAGCAAATTTAAACATTACAATCCACATGCCTGTGCAGGAGGGGAGACAGTGCACAGTTAGTAAATCAGATACTTTCAGACAATGGTTGGTGTTGTAAAGAGAAAGAACAGAGAAATAAAGGAAAGGGGGGTGACTATGTAGTTGCAGAGTCATCCACTGGTGGTATTCTAGCAGAAAAATGAGAACCGATTGACCATTCCAAGACCCAGGGCCCTGAAGGAGTACCCACTGAGGAGAGTCCCCACTGGGCCCGGAAGGAGTCCCAGTCCTGGAAAGGGGGAGCAGCAACTGGGAAGCCTGGAGAGGGGATGGGGCTTTACATTTTTGAGGTGCAGAAAGAAAGCCAGAATGCCTGAGGGAAAGAGCAGAGGGTAGGAGACAAAGTTGGAATGAGACCAGAGCATGCAAGGCCTGGGAAGGAGTCTGGATTTTATTCCAAACAAAATGAGAAAGCGACTGGTTTGAAGCTGGTGTGAAATAATTTGAAGATCATTTTTAGAAGGTCACGTGGTTGACTGAGGACCGGCTCTATGCCATTGCCCTGCTTTATCTTTTTAATAGTACTCTGGAATGAACTTGCCCGCATGGGTATTTACTTACTTGTGGTCTGTCCCCTCCACCCCACTCCAACAGAATGCAAAATCCTACAGTGACAATTTTGTCTGTTTTGTTCAGTGTGGTCCACGCTGGTGTCTAAGATAGTACCTGGCACATGGTGGGTATTAAAAATCCTTTGTGGGATGAATAAGTGAATGTGCTTATTCATGTACATAACTGAGCCTTGAGAGGGGCATCTGTGGTACATGAGAGGGTGACAAAGTAGGAAATAGGAAGACATTTGGTAACTCTTTTCTAGCCACATCTGAGGCCACAGGGATATTATGATTCCCTGTGCTGTCCTCTGGCAGCCTCGCATTAGACACAGCTGCAGCGTAATGACAGTAAACACTAAGTCTGTCCCTGGAGCGTGGGAATATATGTATATCTCACCTTGAGGAAGGCAAAGGATGGGGAAAGCAGACATTTGAAGTTGGGCAGGCCTGGGTCTAATTCTTCTTCTTGCCTGTGCCAGATGGATGCTTTTGAGTAAGTTATTTTAAAACCACCATCCCAACCTCAAAAGTTGCTTGTAAGTGTTTTCTGTGAGGAAGTTACCCTTGTCTGTGTTTCCCTTCCAATGTGAGAAGCAGCAGTCCTGCCCTGGTAACAGAGAAAGGTTTTATGCCTTTAGATTAAGGCAGGCAGCTTTGATGGTGCAGTTGTGTTTGGCACCAGTTAAATTCCCAGCTTCATCCCACCTGCACCTTGAGCCACTGCTCAACATCAACAAGAGTATCCTAGGAAGGGCAACACAGAACCACAGGACTTGTGGGTTCTGATTCCTGAGAGTCCAAAACCAGAGATAGGGATAATAACAAATATACCACGTGCTTATTATGTACCAGGCACTGTTCTAAGCATTACTCATATCAATTAACTCAATTATGGATCGTGAAAACCTATTTTCTGGGTGAAGGAATTGAATAACAAAGGTTAAATAACTGACCCTATGGCCCATGGCGGGTAAGTGGAATTTGAACCCCTGGACCTTGGCTCCAGAGCTTAAGCTCTTAGCTACCTACCCTGAAAAATGGGAAGAGGAAAAAATCTGCATCCATATTGGTGATCTTGAGGGGTGCCCTAGCATTCCTTGCACCTGGTTCTTTGGCCTACTATCCCACAACCTTGTCGCTTCAGAGGCCAATCTGTGACACACTGTGTTTACATTCTTTTTCTAGTTTTTTTTTTTTTTTTTTAATGATGCTGGGACTCAAACCCAGGGCCTCACACATGCCAAGCAAGCACTCTATCACTGAACTACACTCCTAGCACCCTTACATTCTTCTTCTAGATAAGCGAAAAGCATGAGTTTGGATGACTGGTCTCTCCCTTTCCTCCTCCTCTACATGAGAGCAGGGCCATTTTCCTCCTCAGCACACCTGTGCTGCCATCACGTACCAGCTTCTACCCAAGTGCTGTCTCATTTTGCCTCTAGTATGAGGTATGTTCATGCCTCGGACACAATGTCTGACACATAGTAGGTGCTCAATGCATGGTCAACAAATAGAAAAAAAAAAGAGATAATTTCAGACAATGATCGAAACCATTATAGAAACTGAGCTCCTGCCTTCTGCAAGTCCGGGAGCTGTGCCAGGTAAAGGAGTTGACGCTCTGCTATTGGCAGAAACAGAAGCACTTTAAAGTGCAACGGCAAATTTAAACATTCAAGCATGAGGAATATTTTTATTACTGCACCTTGCCAAATGAAATTGAAGCAGATTTTGATATAAAAATTGACAGGAAGCAAAAGTGGAATGGGTAAAAATAGAAATTACCAAGCTTTGAAAGGAAGTACACAAGATGAAAATGGAATTAGATCTACCTTGACTGGAGGAGATTATATAAAAAAAGAATAAGTTGACAGTAAATTAACATGCAGCACATCTACAATCTGTCTTTAGAGGATAATAAAATATATTATTATTATCTCAGTGCAGAATTTTGGGTGAGTTTTTTTAATTTTGATTGGCTCCTGAGACGAGAGGTTTTGTTTTGCAGAGAACTCTGGTGAGGGCGCATGTGCTCATGGAGGAGCCTGGGTTACGCTTCTCTAAATTCTCCTGGATGCAACTATTTGCTTGGATGGAATTTTCTGTGAAGTTGAGGTTGTGGGATTACCTAAGGGGTTGGGGTGTTTGTGTGATGCTTGGGGGATGGGGGATGGAACATACTAGAATTGAAACCCTTAAACATCTGATAGGGTAGGGCTGGGATTGTGGCTCAGAGGTAGAGCGCTTGCCTAGCACATGTGAGGCACTGGGTTTGGTCCTCAGCACCACATAAATACAAAAACAAATAAAATAAAGGTATTGTGTCCATCTACAACTAAGAAAATATTTTTTTAAAGTTTCTTTAAAAAAAAAAAGTGTCTGATAGGGCAAAACCAGAATCCAATCAGGAGGTACCAGATCTGCCATCCACACATTCACATATTTGAAAACATTTCAACAACCGATTGGCTTTTTTCATCAAATGTAACAAATGCATGTGCTACAATGCCCTGAAGGCCACTTATTTTTCTGTTGTTTAAACCAAGGATGGTTTTCCCTCCTTTTTCCCCCTGAGAAATGAATTCATTGCTATGACCCTTTCTATTCTTTCAGCTACCATTTTTTTTTTTTTTATCCTATGGCTTCTTAGTTCTTATGCTGCAAGAATTTAATTCAACTCATTATTGACTAATTCCATTCCCACTTAGAAGAGAATTTGCACTGAAAAAATAAGTACTGAAAAGAAATATAAAAAAGTTCATGCAAAGACTTGTCCAGGAAGGTCCACAGAGAAGCATTATTCAGAACTAGAAACAATCCAAATGTCCATCGGCAGGGGAATGAATAAATAGAACACGGCACATCTTCAATAAAAGGAAATGAACTTGGGATGCATGCCACACATGGATAAGCATAAAGAAGTCTGTTATGTGGCAGAAGCCAGGGGCAAGAGACCACATATTGTATGAATCTATGTATGTGAAATGTCCAGAAAAGTAAATCTACAGAGACAGAAAGTAGGTTAGCTGTTGCCTGGGGCAGAAGATAGGAATGGACATGAGGATTTTTTGTGGGGGAGTGAAGGAAATGCTCTAACACTGGAATGTGGTGATAGTACACAGGTCTAAATATGCCAGAAAAATCATTGCATGTAAGTAAGTACTTCAATAAAACTCTGAAGGAAAAATAAAAAAAGAGAAGAAATCTGAAGGGAGTATAGATGACAATACATGAGCATTTGAAAGGCCAGTTCTTGCCAGGCAGGGTCAAAAGGAGGGTTGGAGCCTGAAATTCAGCATTCACATAGATGCCAGGAAGCTGAGAGCTGGCCAGGAGCTGAGAGCTCCCCAGCCAGCTTCCATGCACTGTGGAGCAAGGTTAGGTTCCCAGGGAGTGGCAAATTCTGGTCCAGAAGCTGGAAAGCCCTGGGGACTGATGTCTTGGCCTAACTCACTCTGTGATCAGGCGGACAGACTGGGAGTTCAGGCCATGGATCCTAAGGTGTCTTGCTTTGGGTTGAACTCAGGAGGGTTTTGCAGCCTTGGGGATGGCTACTGTCAAGAACAAAGCTCAGACCTGGCTTCGTGTTCCATTAAGTAGGAGACCAGGCTTACAGCTAAAGAAAAGCCACCAAGGCAAAATCCCTACTGTAAGAATTGGAACATCAGGACACAGCTGGACTCTGTGAGGGCATCAGAACAGGTGTTCAAAATCAGGGTGTCTGAAGATCCTCACCAGCCCCGGGGCCAGTGGTGAAGGGGTATGATCAGGCACCAAAAGATGGCAGGTGCCAGTGATCCCAACTGGGATGCAAGTGACTAGAGTCAGTGACCATGCTAGGCCTTGGCTGAGGCTGCAAGCATTTAATGTCCCTGTGTCAGCTCCCACCTGACTAGGAGTTCTAAATGCCTGCCTCCCCTATCCCTACATGTAAAAAACTTCAAATTATCAACAATACTAAGCCTTATAATGAGTGTGCAAAAGACTAACAAAACTCTGATTTTTTTTCCACAATGACATTGGTGCTTTTTAAAAATATACCAGCGAAGTTTTCAACTTTCCCCTTAACCCACATTCTTCACCCCCTTTCCTGCTATAGGTCATCACCTTCTAATATTTCCATATAATATGCTATACAGTGTGTTCACTGTTTTATTCCATGTCTGTCTCCCATTATTAAAATCTAATGACACAAATTTATTGCTGTGTCCCCAGCAACTAGAACAATGCCTGACCAAGGAGAGCTCCATAAATATTTATCGAATGAATAAATCAGACATGAAATTCTCTCCCTGCTTCTTTTCTTTCAGTTTTGTAGATATTCTGAACACACAAGTTTCAGCTGCTGGGTGGGGAATCCAGCACCGCCTCAGCTCACAGTTCTGGGCACATGGAAGCCAGGAGCAGACCTCGTGGCTCCTGGCTTGGGAGGCTGAGGGGTGCTACAGAAGTGAGGGCCAGGCTGGGCCTGAAAGAAAAGTACTGTGATGATGGTGATCTGTTTAGGTTAGGCACTAGTCTGGCCTTTGTAAATTACACCCCATGAACAATTGCTTAGCATGCCTGCTGGCTTCTAGGTCGGAGAATTTTCATTTTGTTACTGGCAGCCCAGCCAGCCTTTGAGGCTCAGTGGGTGGGTGTCCACCTCTAGCAAACCAGCCTCACTGGAGATGCCCACAAGAACTGCATGTAGGGAGATAGGGAATCTCTGGTTAGGATGTCTCTGGGTTCCATTCTTTCCATTTTACTTTTTTTAAAAATTGTTCTTTGTAGATATAGATGACAATAGAGTGTATTCTGACATATTATACACACATGGAGTTGGTTGTACATGATGTGGAGTTACACTGGTTGTATATTCATACATGAACATAGAAAAGTTCTGCCCAATTCATTCTGCTGTCTTTCCTATTCCCATTCCCCCTCCCTTCCCTTCAATCCCCTAACCCTCTTCCCTCCACACTATTTGTGCTAGCATCCACATATCAGAGAGCAATTCTTTCCATTTTAAACAACGAAAGAAAGAGGGTGGGGGAATATGTATGGTGAGATGCAGTTACTTTTTTTTTCCCCACACTTTTTAATTGGTGCATTATAGTTGTATATAATGGTGGAATTTGTTGTTACTTTTTTTAAAAAAAGAAAGAACAAAAGTCTGTTTCAGTGGAAGTCCCAGGACAATTTTGAAAGACTGGGCTGAGTACATGACTTCTACCCCAGTTTCTTCTCAAATTTTTGTAAATTCCTCACATTTCAAATGTTTTCCTAACTTCCCAACATTTAGCAGTGATTTGATTCCTATTTTTCTTTTAGTCAAATTAAAAGTTGGAGTGATTTTGTACCACAAGAGAAAATATTCATTTGTGTTGAAAGAGGATGCATCCTGCATCTCTGTGGACACCAAAGATTAAATCACATATTTTCAAAATGCAGAATAACTATGATGCTCCTAAGTGTGTGTAAACACTCTCAGCCCAGAAATAACTACTTACTCTTTTCCAAATTTTAATTATGTGAGAGTTTCTTTCTTTCCTTTTTTTTTTTTATTTATAGTTCTAGGGATTGAACCCAGGTCCTGCACGTACTAGCCAGTAGTTCTACCACTGAGCTACATCACCAGTCCTTTAACTTTGAGATAGGGCCTGGAACTTGTGATCTTCCTGCCTCAGCTTCAGGAGTAGCTGGAATTACAGGCATGCACCATGATTGGATGTTTATGCAAATTTTTTAATTGAAAAATAACATGCATTCAAAATTGAGCACAAATCCTAAGTGTGCAGCCTAATCAATTTTCATGAAGTGACCATATTTGTGTCACAGTATCTGGATCAAGAAACAATATGACCAGCTCACTAGAATCCCCCTTAAAACTCCCTCTGGTTGCTTCCCACCCTCACTCCATTACTTCCGGGGTTGTAGCAGCTTGGTCTGTTTTTGAACTTTAAAATAGTTCAGTCAGACAAGATGAACTCTTTTGTGTCCAGATTCTTTTGCTCAACAATATGCAGTTTTGAACCACATAATGGATCAGTCACTGATGGACCATGTGTAGATGGACGCACTGTAGAGCCCAGGTGTACAGTGGAGTATACCATCCAGCTGTGTAACTACACCCTGTGATGTTCCCCAGTGACAAAGGCACCTATAGACATGCTTCTCAGAAGTATCCCTGTCATTGTGCAACACATTTGGAAAGATAAGGGTAGGTTCTGAAGGCTACTAGACCTGGGGTTCAGACAGGAATGCCTCAGGCCCAGCAGCAGGGCCTCCAGGGAGTTAAGAAAGATGCCCGGATCTCTATTATTCCTGTAGTAGACACTCCAACCTGCTCCACTTCCCTAGCGACCTTTTGATTATATTTGGAAGTCCAGTTGGTGGGACTCATTGAAGGAGTACAATGCAGAAAGACAAAGGGTGGAATCAAGGATGAACTTCAGGTCTTAGATGCTGGGCTGCTGCTATATACTGGGAAGACTGGGGAGAAACCAGCATTTGGGGGGTGTTAATCAGATGGTTTGTTTTGCACATATTAAGACGGAAATGCTTCTTAAACCAAATCCAAGTGGGACAAGAGCTCTGGGCAGTGGTCAAAGCCTAAGATAGCAATTCAGGCACCATCAGAGTGTCTCTAGTCTTGTAGGGACGTGAAATGTCATTAAGGATCTTCAACTCAGCCGCTAAGTCCAAGTCCTCCCCATTTTCTCCTACCTCTTCAGTCCTTCTCCTTCCCTTTAGTTGGTATCACAAAAGCTCGAATAATTGGGAAGAGAGAATCTTACTGAGAAAGGGGGGAAGGTGGGAAAGGTACGGTGGTGAGACTGCTGCTGGGAAATTCTCTTTGGATACAAAAGGAAAAACAAAGACTTAGTATACAAACCAGTTAGTTCCAGTGCACTTAGTAATGCTTTTGCTTATCACATTTCCATTGTGTTTATTCATAATGTGTTGTCCTTGGAATTTTCTTGAAAGCAAGAAATTTCTTTTTGAGTTTCTAGAAAATGTGTAAACCAGATCGTTTAACAAAATATATTCGTTGTATAAATTTCCTTTTCACCCAAAGAATTTAATCACTTATCTATCTATCTATCTATCTATCTATCTATCTATTCCAATACTTAGCAATTTGCTGATTGTAAGGTAAATGCTTACTGAACTACTGGTGTGTGTGTGTGTGTGTGAGTGTGTGTGAGAGAGAGAGAAAGAGAGAAAGGGAGAATATTCTCCTATATTGGGAAAACAATGGTGTTTGGAAAAAAAGACTCATTTCAGATGAAACCTGCTTTTCATTGCTTAAGTGTTGGCCACATCTCTGGTGAGCACTTGTTTTTCCAACCAAGGACAGGATGCTGGAATGAGGCCCTGGCAATCCCTGGTGACTAAACTAAAGGACACACATGTGCCTCCCCCTCAGATATTTTTGGCAATTAATTCACTTATATTCAATCTCCAACAGATGCAGCACTTGGGGGAAAATAACTCTTCCTTCATGCCTCGATTCTGCATCTTCTCATAATTAAACCATAAACAAAATAAAAGATGAAATGAAATATACATCATTGCCTTAAGAAGAAACAGAAATGCAAATGAAACGGCTCATCCGCAGACCGACAGCCTCCCCAGGAGTCTACAGCTTGGACTTGGACACCCTCCAGCATGTCTGTTCGCTCATTTCCTCACCCTCCTCCCACCTCTTTCAATCTCTTTGCTTTGCCCCAAATTGAGTCCCTCCGTTCTCTCTCATCTCCGCCTGGATGGCTCTTTCTCTTTCCTTTACACTTTTATTTTCACATTTCCTGAGGACAGTGCTGTGAAGTAAGACCACATTATAAAAAGAAATGATTAATTTAGCCAGCACAAGATCAGATTGACAAGTTGAGGGGCCCTAAGCAAGTCGATTCCTGATCATCAAGATGAGGATGGGGTAGCTGCCTTTCCTTCAGGACACACACACACACACACACACACACACACACACACACACACAGTTGTAAACTTTAGACTCTCAGATTGGACTAGGACAAGCTTTACTCATAGATGGGGACTAAGTGCCCCAAACCCTAAACTAAATCTCCTACTTCCTCTGCCTCTGTGACTAAAATTTCTACTTGAGAATAATGTTAGGAATGCCTTACAGTTGATTGGTGTTGCTGATTCCACTATTACAACTTTGTATTAAACTATACATTTGCATACTTTGGCTCATGGCTATGAAGTGTCCTTGTGTGCCATGCTCTGAGCTAAAGCCCTTGACAGAGCTGGGGCCTCTTACACGTGGTATAGCTGGGGTTACTGCCTGGATCCTCCTTGTATTCCAACCCAGCCAAAGCCTTTGAAGGCTCCTGTCAATCACGGGATATGATTGCCAGGTTGGTCCTCCATGAGCCTTGGCTTATTCATCACCAGCTTTACCAGAGAACGGATCCTGAGAACAGGGATGGGGGGGGGGGGGCAGTAAAAGGACAAATGAGAGACCAGATGGGAGGAAAATAAAAGCAGGTTCTCCAGGGAAGACCAAGTCCACAGCCTGGGTGGTCACAACAGCTTTGCCAGAAGCTGGCCTGTGACACACAATCATCCTTACAAACAAGGTAACATTGTCAGAGCTCCTCACCAGACCTCAGGAAACCCATGTCCTTGAATGGTGTCTGGCTTTAGCTCTCAAGTCTAGTCAGAATTAGGCCTTGCTGTTACAGCTGACCTCTGGGCCCTCTGAGCCCTGCTGGGGAGCACCTACTGCCAGTGTGTGTGGGTATGTGAGGAAAAGGAAGTGGGATCCCTGAGGCCGCAACACACTGACCAGGCCTACAACAGGGTTATTGACTCAGTGCTGGCCTGATCCTTCGAGGCCTGAAGTTGCTTTTCTGTCAAAAACCTCCGAAATGGGAGTTCATAATCCGCTTGAATCAAATGTATGAAATATGATATGTCAAGAGCTTTGTAATGTTTTGAACAACTAATAATAAAAAAAAGAAAAAAAAAGAATCTAACCTAACTTTCCTAGGTACATGAATGAATATACCACAGTGAATCTCACCATATTTTTATCAAAATGAACTCTACTGCCATGTATAACTAAAAAGAATCAATTACAAAAAAAACAACTCCATATATCCTATGTGTGAAGAACTGGCTTAGGAAAAGGTGGTATAATATTGATTAAAAAATTACTGTCACAATAATGTGAATGTACTTAATGACACTGTGGAAATGTACATTAAAAGATGATTAAGATGATAAAAAAAAGAAACCTCCAGAATCCCCTCTTCACCCTTCTCACTCCCTCAAGGATCCAGGGCCCACGATTTCAGATGCTCTCCCTTGTCCGATCTGCTTGTAGGATTTTCAGACTGAAGAACAGAGAATACCTTTGAGTTTTGCTCTGCCCAAAGGTTTCTTTCCTTTTTCCTTGTTTCCCTCCTTCCCTTTCTCCCTCCCCTCTTTCCTTCCGTTCTTTGTCTTCTTTCTCCCTTGTCTCTCCCTCTGACCTTCTCACTCTCTTTCCTGTGTTATAAACAATTAATTGGGGGCTGGGGTTGTGGCTCAGTGGTAGAGCACTTGCTTAGTATATGTGAGGCACTGGGTTCGATTCTTAGAACCACATTAAAAAAAAAAAGTATTGTGTCCATCTATAAAAAGTATGGTAATAATTGGGAGACGACAAGGATGAGCTGGCTCTGGATCTTAGGTTCCTCCTACATAGCACACTGAAGCCCAACTCAGTGTACAGTCAAAGGAAACTTAGGCTTAAGCAATCAGAAACCACCCAACTGTTCTTGAATTAGGGATTTTCCACTTTAATCAAACAAGTAAATTTTCTTTGCCCTGCTTCTAAAACACCTTATCAAAGTTTCTCTTACCCCCTCTGTAGAATGGCGAACCACTGTGGCCGGGTGCTGCTCACTTCATAAATCATTGCATGCTCAAATAAACACATCAAAGTTTTCTTATGCCCAAGTTTATCTTTTAAAACGTGTATCTTCTTTTATTATAGGATCTATCTCATGTGTGCGGCGTATGCAAGAATTCTTGCAAAGGAAGTTTCTCTCATACTGATCACTACTTTGGTATGAATTTTTATGATGTGATAAAAATTTGAACTCTCAAAAGGGATTTCCCACATTACTGTATGTCTAAAGACTTCTCTTTTGTCTGTGTGTGTGTGTGTGTGTGTGTGTGTGTGTGTGTGTGGATTTTTGGTGTCTGCGGGATTTATGTACTAGGGCATGGCTTTCTGTCCCAGATCATCTGTAGATTTGCCATGTAACCCAAGGCTTCCCCACACTGCTGGCTCATTTGTGATTCTTGCCCTGTGGGTACCAGGGCTGCCTCCCTCTTCATAGAAGCCAGCCTTCTCCACTGCCCACCCTTTTGCTCAGTAAGATATGCTTTGTAACTGACCATTTTTTCCCCATTCATAAGTTTAAATGGCTTCTCTGTGGTAAGAATTTTCTAATGTCCAATTAGGTGAGGGGTCTGCCTAAAGGCTTTCCCAGAGAGATCACATTTAAATAGTTCCTGCCCAGCTGATAATTTTTGATGTGGAACAAAGATAAAATCCTTATAAAAGCTTTCCCATGCTCATGACACAATTAGGTGTACATTTTCATATGCTTTTTATGACGGGTTTTTTTTTCTGCATGAATTTCCACACTCATTACACATATAAGATTACTTCGTTTTCTCAAATTCTGACATTTTCTAATAGATAGGGACACACATTAAAAATTATGATTATACTCAGCCTTAAAAAAAGAATGAAATCATGGTATTTGCTGGTAAATGGATGGAAATGGAGAGCTTCATGCTGGGTGAAATAAGCCAGACTCAGAAAGTCAGGGTCAAAAGATTTGTCCCATATGTGGAGGCTAGAACAAAATAGGGGTGGTGGTGGAGAGGGAGTCCATGAAAATAGAAAGGAGATCAGTGGAGTAGAGGAAAGGAGTAGAGGGAAAGGGAAAAGAGATGGGAAAGGGGAGGGACCATGGAATGAAACTGACAGAATTATGCTATTTACATATATGAATATACTACAGTGAATTTTACATATATATATATAACAAATTTAAAATCAATAGATAAATAGAAGGAAGACCAGTAGAGTAGAAGGGGAACAGAGAATAGGAAGAAGAAAAGAGAAGGAGAAACACTGGGAAGTGAAATAGAGCAAATTATATTCCATGAATATCTGATTATGTCAAAATGAACCCTATTATTATGTAGAATTATAATACATTAATAACAACATTTGATAAAAATTCTTATAGGGTCTTCCTTTCAGAATGTTGACATTTTTTCCCTCCAGTGTTTTGTCTCAATATTTTCTGGTGGGGACTTTTCTTGGTTGACCTCTGCTGTGCAGGAAGCTTCTGCCTGGGAAGGAGTTTTTTCTGCTCTTTACCCTTCTGCTGTCTTTCTAAGCAGCTCCTACCTTCAAGGGACCCTCTGACGGTCTGGCTCACATTCTCTGCTGCATAGACACATATTCCACGCAGCAGTGGCTCCTTCTTGGTCTCGGGGTTGACATCTGACACAGTGGATCAGAAATCCTAACAACATCAAGGCTTGGGTGGATCAGTATCAGAAACTCTCTCCTTAGCTCTTTGGGAAAGCAGGACTCAGTGTTCTCACTATTTAGAAATCACAGCATTTAGGTGACTGGAAATGCCAGTGAGGCCCAGGTTGTGGGATTTTTCAGTGTCTCATCTCATCCCTGTGGGCAGGATTCAGACACAATCTTTCCTCTCAGTCCTAAAATTTTAAGGAATCCCAGGACAATTCATTTCCATTGTGCAGAGACCAGTTCCCAGATGACAGCTGGCTGTAGCCTGTCTGAGAGGACAATAGTCAGTACAGGAAATCCTGGACTTTTCCAGAAGCTTAGAGGATCAGGTGTAGCAATGTGCCTGAGTCCTGGTAATAACTGGCCTCCTGACTGCAGGGTGTGGACACTGGGATTGGAGGGAGCATGGGTGCCCTGAGGTTTCTCTCTCCAGGAGGTTTGAATTTTAAGAGGGACCCAAACCTCAGCTATGAGGATCAGGTTCTCACGGGGCATCTCAGCTAGAACCAGCAGGGGGCATTGCATTCCTTCTGGTAGCAGCACTGCTTAAATTACCTATTCCACCTGTGTGCACCTCTCCTTGGAGGAATCACAGGTACAAAACTGAAGAGCCGAGCTACTGGGGAGTCCTGAGTTTGGACCCCTGGCTAAGATCTTGGGGACTCTCAAGAGTTCACTGGGGCTAGACAGCTTCTGCCTTTCTCATGGATTGCTGGGGAGGTAATAGGAACTATTTAAGGAAAAAAAGGAAATCTGTGGAGCTGAATTTTGCAGGGGTGTATATATGTGCAAATTGGGTGTTTTTTGTAATGCTGACCATATTCTATTTGAATCATTTAGCTCTATTATCTGCTGCACATTCTGACTGGCGAGCATTGTGGGAAAATATAGCCCGGCATGGCTGGAGATGGGAAATAGAATGAGCAGGATATTGTACATAGCAGCTTAATTGAGATAATTCCATGATGCATTTTGGTGACTTCTAAGGACAACACTAAGATAAAACATAAAAGGCTCTGTGTAATTGTTCATTTCATGGGTTCCAGATAGGTACGTAAGAGCTGGGAAATGGGTTGAGACAAATCTCTGCTATTCTTCTTTGAGAAGGGGAACAACATCCTTGGCGATCACAGGCCTGTTGCTAAAAGCTGGGCACAGACAGGATGAAAGCCAGATAGGGAGTGCTAGAAACACCCTGTATTCACTTCCTACAGTTACTGTAACAAATTATTAGAAAGTTGGTATGCTAAACAGTACAGATTTATTCTCTTGCAGCTTTGGAAGGGATAAGTCCTAAGTCAGTTTCCCTGGACCAATGTCAAGGTGTCAGCAGGACTGGCTCCTTCTGGAAGCTGGGAGGGGAGAGTCCACTCCTGTACCCTGTTCAGGTTCTGGTGCTGCTTTGACTTCTGTCTCCCTCCTCCACCTCCAAAGTGCAGCCCTCCAATCTCTGCTTCCATGATTACATCTCCTCTGCCTCTGACCCCTCTGTGTCCTTCTTTAAAGGACTCTGTGATGACACTGGGTTGTCTGGATAATCCAGGATAATCTCCTACTCTCAACGTCCTTAATTGAATTGCACCTATAAAGGTCCATTTGCAGGCAACATTCCAGGGAGTAGGACTTGGAATTATTTGGGAGGCTGTTACTCACCCATCATACAACATACTCTTTACTTGCTGGCAGAAGAGCAGGAGAAAGAACAGACCAATAAAAGCAGAATGGAGTCTTCAAGACAGCAAAGAGGCTCCAGGCCAGGTCACCACATTTTAATTTCCTAATGATCAATTTGCCCAATTTCTATATTTTAATAGTATTCAAAGCTTGTTTTTTGAATGCTTTTAATGTCATTTAAAATTTTTTTTTCAATTCACAGTATCTCTTGTGGATTCCTTAAATGGTTTATCAGCCTTAATTTTGAACTTTAGCAATTTTAAATTGAATCAAACAAATTAAATCCTATTAGGTCAAATTAGATTAAAATCGTAAAGGCTAAGACCAAGGGATGCAGTTCTAACCAGGAACTTTCAAGTAAGAAACAGGTAGTGGGGCTGTTTTTAAATTAAATTAAAAAAAAAATACTCCCAAAATCGTTGGAAGCCAAACCATCCTGTTATAAATGATGACATTTTAAATTTTTAACAAGAATCAATTTGGGATAAAGTGAGCAGAGGCAGCATAAGGGCAGTGAAGATCCTAAAAGACTGAATTATAATTATTTTTTATGTCCATCCTCTAGTTGCACAGTCTCTGACTGTAAATGTAAAATTGTCATAAAAGGATTTTGTTTTAATGATTTTTGAACATCCTAAAAAAGCTTAAAAGACTAGTAAAGTAAGAATGAACAGGAGGCTTTAGGTGCAACCATATCACACAGTAAGTTTGAATTCTTCAACTATTAGAAAAGTTAGGCTGGTAAAATACTGCAATATAACAGCCAACTTGAAAAACTGACAGAATAGCCACAAATATGATAAAATGTTGGCCAAACCAAAGTGAGCACTGATATTTGAGTTATGGAATAATTTTTGAATTGTTAATACCCTTTAAAAACACTGAAAGATTTATTTAACCTGTTGCTGCTGCAAAGAGAAAATGAAACCTTATCAGTGAAAACTATAGAAACAGGTAATGTCCTCCCAAACTGGTTCATTGGAGACAAATTACTACAAATTCATAACTAAGTAGAAGAAGCAACTTTTTAAAGTAAAATGATACATTTGGTGAAGTGATGGATTTGACAAATGGCTTTTTGGCAAGCCAGGCTCTCCATTATTTGAGCTTCAATAACCTGTCCTGCCTCCCTTGGCGACGGGGCTTTCTAGTAGGACACACGGGGACTCAGTGTGTCAGGAAGGGAAGGCAAGGGCTGCCCTAGTTTCTCTGCTCATTTCTGGGCTCTGCTGCTAGTGAACTGGAGGTGCCTGGGCAGTTTTGCAGGGAGAGGTGTGGCCTCTCCTACGGGTGAACCTCTCCCTCCGTGGTACCCTCCCGTACCAGGAGTGCTTCTGGCACAGATCTGACACTTCAGTTGCAGCTGTGACTCTGTGTTTGTCTCCTTCAGTCAGACCTTAACTTTCTTGGGCAACGACAGTCCCTTATCCAACTTTTTCTGCCTACCATTGAGCTTAGTGCTTGGCAGTGTTCATTGAATGAATGAATGGATGAGCAACAGACTTAAAAAAAAAAAAAAATGCCGTTTCTCCAGGAGTTTATTCCTGGCTTCTTCCATCTGTGTTCAGTGTTCCTGTGCTTCCCTTCACTGTGGCAAAATCACACCTGTTTCCTTGTCCACCTCTCCTCACTAAAGCCAGGGGGGCTCTTCACTGCTATATCCCCACCTCCACCCCCCAACCCCAGCAGCAGTGAGCCCTCAGCACATGGTGACCTAACTACTTAATGACCTAAAGTGAGCCCCCAAAGATCAGAAAGCAATTCTTTGTATATGGTCCCATCACAGTAACATTCCAAACTCCTTTTTAAGTATAAAGATCTTTTGGGATGGAGACTTATTCCCATTCAAATTATCATTTTAGCTCTTATCTTTTGGCTGATAGGCAACCAATTCCTTCAATGGCTTTTTCCGGACCTGCTTCATGTCACCATCCTAAGCAACAGGACCAACTACTTTGTGAACCAAGCAGACAAACTTTATTTATGAACATTATATTTCATAACGCCTTTTATTTCTGTTTTCTTTCTAAAAAAATAAGATTATGGGAAAGAACTACTCCTATATTTTTAAATGTCTCCCATATGTATAACATGAATGGAATTTCCCAGGCTATCCTTTCTATTTATTGCTGAAATACATTTAAAAAATTTTAATTGCTCAGTTCATCCATGAATACTCAGAAATAATTCATCATTGCTTTATATGTTTTCTCATTTCTGTTTGCACAGAAATGAATTATTTATTAACCTTTTAAATTTTGTTCGACTCTCCCTTGCCTTTTGCATTTTTCATTTAATATTTGAAAATGCTGTATTGGTTCTTGTAGTAATGAAGAGGGCAGGATTTTGTCATAATGAAATATGGAAAAGCTGCTGATGTAAAACCCAAGTCTCATTTAGATGAATCAAGATGATGACTTCAGATTTCTATAAATATTTTCTGGACATTTTCCCAAAGGCCTTTTCTACGCAGCCTCTTTTCCTGTTCCTGTAGAGAAATGTGCATAGTTCTTGAGAGCACTCCACACACACCTGTTAGTGTCACTTGTTTCCTTTCTTCACTAGAATACAAATATCTTGCATCTGTAACCCAGGGTCTAGCACACTGAGGACGCTTGATCAGTGTCACTCAGTGAAGGAGTGAGTTCAAGGTGCCACTTTCATTTCCCTTTTAACAATAATTTATTATTCCCCCATTGCCCAGTATCTGACCTTCTGCAATTTCAGTTATCTGTAGTCAACTACAATTTGAAAAAAAATCAAATTCATGACTTAAATAACTTCTATTACAGTATATTGTTAAAATTGTTTTATTTTATTATTATTGTTGCTAATCTCGTACCGTGCTTAATTTACAAATTAAATTTTATCACAGGCTTATATGTATAAGAAAAAGCATGGTACATATGAAGTTTGGTACTGTCTGAGGTTTCAGATATCCACTAGGGGTCTTGGAACATATTCCCCATGGATAGGGGGGATTTCTGGACCAACAACTCATGCTCATGACTACATTCTTTGGGACAACAGTAAGCCAACCTCTCTTCATGAGTTATTTCATAATCTCACTGGAGGTCTTTCCATAGTACAATCTCATATATTTATTAACAATGTAATATATTTATTGACTATGTATTTTTAATTTTTTTATATAAATTTATTTTTAGCTGGTACATAAAACATAAAAATTGTACTTATTTATGGGGTACCATGTTGAAGTTTTGATAATTGTAAGTATTGTATAATATTGTCTTCCCTTTTATCTGTAAGAAAATCATCAGAGATTTAAGTAAATTAGCTCTTCCAAGGTTAGAAGCAATCACAAACCCATAGCTAATTAGCCTAGAAGTCTGTATTTTAATGTAATTCTCCCTTGCTAAGGCATTTCAGTTCACCCTAACTTGAAACTGATTAAAAAGATCCTCTACTAGTGTTCTTTCCATGTAGGACATGCATGGCTGCACCCTGTGGACATAACACCTGGCAAGTGACCTGGAAACTGAAGCCAGGCTAAGGGTAGGGAGCACGTGTAGGAAACAAGGGACACACACACACACACACACACACACACACACACACAAAGATGAAAAAAAAAGTGGTGTCTTTGGTGCTAGGTGGAAATGAAAGTGAAATTGTGATCTAATCATTATGACATTCCTAGAAATGCATCCCTAAGCTCTCCAGTGAGTATACACTGATGATAAATGAAAATGCCCATTGTTTTTCTAGGTGAATGCTGTTCCAACGATTTGAGCAAATCAAGGATTAAAAGAAAAAAAATTGAGAATTTAAGCAACCATTCAAACCAAAGCATCTCAGCCTCAGTGCTATTGATATTCTAGGTTGTGTTATGGTTAAACTGTGCTCCCCTAAAATTCATATGTTGAAGTCCTAACCCTCAGTAACTCAGAATGTAACCTTATTTACAAATAGGATCTTTAGAGGGGAAATAAAATTTAAAAGAAGTCATTAGGCTGGGGTACAGTAGCACACACCTGTAATCCCAGCAGCTAGGGAGGGTGAGATAGGGGGATCTTGAGTTCAAGCCAACCTCATCAACAGTGAGGCTCTAAGCAACTCAGTGAGACCCTGTCTCTAAATAAAATACAAAATAGGGGTGAGGATGGGGCTCAGTGGTTGAGTGCCCCTGAGTTCAATCCCTGGGACCAAAAAAAAAAGTGTCCTTATAAAAAGAGGAGATTTGGACACAGAAACACACAGGAAAGTGACATGAAAGTACAGAAGAAAACAGCCACCTACAAGCCAAGGAGAGAGGCAGAACGGTGAGACAATAATTTTTTATTGCTAAAGTCAACCAAACTGTAGAACTTTGTTTTGGCAGCCCTAGAAGACCAAAACGGGCAAGAAAACTCTTTGCAGGTGGGTGGGGTGGGGCCATCCTGTGCATTATAAGATGTTTAGCAGAGTTTCTGTCCTGACCTAGTAGATGCAGTAGCATCTCCTTGTATCCACGTAAGACAACCCAAAATGCCTCCAGAAGTCACCAAATATCCCTGGGGCAAGTAAAGCTAGACTTTCTGTGGTCTGGAAGCAGTTGCTGGTTTCATCCATTACACGCATCTCCACGGACAGCTCTGCAGCACTCTCCAGGGCCTGATTCTCCAAGCAGAGCAATATACATAATTTGGAACATTTAATTTCATCTGAACAGGGACCACTTACAAATCATGCATACAATGGGAAAATTTCTAATCAACTAAAGGTCTACAGAACCTAGAGAAGTAGACCATAAAATGTCACACCAAATTATGTC
Organism: Urocitellus parryii; assembly: GCF_045843805.1. NCBI lineage: Eukaryota > Metazoa > Chordata > Mammalia > Rodentia > Sciuridae > Urocitellus > Urocitellus parryii. The sequence goes on from NC_135535.1 coordinate 68,452,236, forward strand.
ACTTTGGCATAGGATTATTTGGAGTTGAAAGCATTCAAGATTCAATGAATGCAGAAAGAAGGTTTTTGTTGTTGTTGTTTGTGGGGTTTTTTTCTTTTCTTTTTTCTTTTTCTTTTTTTTTTTTTTTAATTTCCCTTACTAAAAGCAGAAACTCCTGAGAAACAAGAGCTGCACTAAATGCTCTCTCCTGCCCAAGTTGTATGGACACAAAGAAGCTGGGAAGTTGGTACCAAAATGGACATGTGAAAATAAAAGTTACTAAAATAGCCTTTATCTGCCAGTGGGTTTCCCCCATAGATTTACTTCCTCATAGTCTGCTGCTTGTGGAAACCCAAAGCTCTTTTCCTTTGCTGTGTGGCATTCCCACTGTTTATTCTTCTGTGTTAAAAATGTCACGTAAGCTCTCGACCTATCTGCTTCTCTGGGTCTTCACTTATTTTCTGGAGCAGACTCACCCTCCTGTAAAAATTGACATACAAAAAAATGTGCATGCCTTTCTCCTGTTAAATTGTCTTTTCCTCTTTTCCCCAGTCTACTTTGTAGGGGCCCAGGCAATGGACCTCAGAGGGTAGAGGGGAAAAAAGTTTTTCACTCCTAGGATCCTAAATCCCTTAGTTCTTCTCAAGGAAAACTTAAGGGATTTCATTTTCCTTACATTTGGACAGTGGCTGAGCCTGAAGACAAAGGCATTTGTAGATGTCACCCTTTTATAAAAGGGCTAGTCTTGCCATTGTGCAAAGCAATTAAAGAAGGAAAATGATGCTTCTGTTCTATAGGAAATCAAGAGAAATGTACTGCTTCAGTAAAATAGCCACAGGAGAAGGATCTAAGGACATACACAGTTGAGAAGTGACTATTGCAATACACCATCCAAAGTGCCTGAATCTATTACTATTTATTTACATGCAGGTAGTTAGTTGTAATGAATGGAGCAGAACAGAAACAATAGCAGCAGGCATATTAGGGATGCGGTGAAATCCTTTTCACATCCGTTAATTCTAAAGGGATTCTAAAAGGTCACATCCACAGAGCTTCCATAATTATATTTTCCTCACAGCAAGAACTCTTCCTAATGGCGATGCCATAAGCTGCAATCAGGTGATGGATTTATCTCCAGCAGGTCAATGTATCATCTTAAACAACCGAAAACTCTCTTCTGTTAATAGTTGAAGCATGCTTTCCAGGTCTAGATTAAAAAATCTGAAAGAGATCCTTTAAAGTAGGTCCACTTATTTATTTCACTCCAATATCTATCTGATATTACTAATCCATAATCAATTATGCATTACTGGTTTTTATTTTTTTCGCCTATCTTAAGTGTCTTTGTTTCTTCTTCTCCTCATGTAGGTGTATGCATGTGCTAGTAGTTTCTCTATGTCTTTGTTTTGTCCTAAGTTAGAATGGAAAATAACTAAAAAGACTGAGCCATTCGATTCCCTCCATCTCTTTGAGTTGGGGGTTCTAAGACACGGCCTTGGTGTCCTTCAGCTAACACTTACATCCCTGCCCTGGTGGGAAATAGAAGGGTCACAGCAGCGGAAGTCAGAGGGCTCCATCTCTCCTAGGTCCTGGCCGTGTGCTGAGTTGCCTGAAACAGATGTGCTGATCCTTGCCTGGCCTCCTCCTAGGATTATGAGAATCACATACGACAGTACATGGGAAAGTTGTTTATCAGCTAGCAAGTGCTTCACCACGAAAGACATCACAGTAAATGTGTGTGTGGTCAAAGGCATATGATGTTTCTTTGTGGGGGAGAATTGCTGGCCCAAATCTTCTGGGAGCAAGTAGAATTCTGGAAGAACCCAGGGTGACTTAAAGAAAGATCTGTCTCTTTGGATCAGCAGGATTGGATTTGGAATTCTGAAGTACAGGCTTATGTCTCTTTAGTTGTCAGAGAATTGTTTACCAAAACTTCATCACCTACAGTAGAGGAATTGCTCAACACAGAGACAATCTAATTTTACGTTACTCATAGGAATGGCTTTACTTCACAGTACGTGAAACAAAATGTTCCAGAGTTCTTAGCTGCTTCATGGGCAGGACACTTGCTTAAGGGGATCTTTAAATGCAATAGGCATTTTCCAAGCTTTACTGAGAATCCAGATCAAAGATAAGGAGGAAAACGACAACAGTAGGAAGGCCAGGCCACTGTGGGTTTGGGTGAAGAAGGATACTCATGTAGGAGAAGCCTCAGGCCTCAGGCTGTGTCCTCCCCAGGCCTCACTGACCCTGCTCAGAATTTCCAGTGTGGGTCATTTTTCCCTAACCAATCCTTCCTCCCATGCAGTAGTGTTCAGTGAAAATATTACTGCTGTTACCCCTTCACTGTTTTATCTAGCACTCCCCCAGAAGATGGGCAAGGGTCTCTTCTTTTCCCCATTTTAGGACACAAGAAGGTAGAAAATACACTGTGATAGTCAATTTTTTTTTGTTGCTGTGAGCCAAAGACCTGACAAGAACAATTTTGGAGGAAGAAGAGTTTATTTGGGGCTCACAGTTTCAGAGGTCTCAGTCCATGGATGGCTGAATCCATTGCTCAGGGACCGAGATTAGGCAGAACATCATGCAGAAGGGTATGGCAGAGGAAAGCAGCTCAGGACATGGCAAACAGGAAGCAGAGAGAGACAAATTCAGCTCACCAGGGACAAAATATATACCTCCAAATGCTCACCTCCAGTGATATACCTCCTCCAGCTATACCCATCTGTTTACAATTACTGCCCAGTTAATCCATTCATGTGAATTAATGCATGGATCAGGTTAAGGCTTTCATAACCCAACCTTATGATCTCTAAACTTTCTTGCACTGTCTTATGAACTTTTGGGGAACACCTTATCTCTAAATCAAAACAGACACTAAAAGCAGGATCTCGAGGGCTGGGGATGTGGCTCAAGCAGTAGAGCACTCGCCTGGCATGCGTGCGGCCCGGGTTTGATCCTCAGCACCACATACAAACAAAGATGTTGTGTCTGCCGAGAACTAAAAACTAAATATTAAAATTCTCTCTCTCTCTCTCTCTCTAAAAATAAAAAAGCAAGATCTCGAAAAAATATTTGTATACCTATATTCAGAGCAGCATTTGCTCACTGTAAGCAAAAGATAAAAACAACCCAGGTGTTCATTGATAGGCAAACGGATTTAAAAAAAAAAAAGTAGTACATGCATTAAATATTACTCAGCCTTGAAAAAGAAGGACATTCTGACATATGCCTACCACATAGATAAAACTTTTATGCTTAAAGAAACTGTGCCAGTCACAAAAAGGACAAGTGCTGTATGATGCCACTTATATGAAGGGTCTAGAATAATCAAATTCATAAAACAGATCAAAATAGGGGCAGGCAGGGGATTTATGAGGAGTTGTTTTAATGGGTGCAGAATTTCCCTTTTACAAGATGAAAAAGTCCTAGACTTGGCTGTACAACAGTGTGAAGATACTTAACACTACTGACCTGAGACCCAGAAAGGTGTGAGATGGTTAGTTTCCTGTTACTTGGATTTTTATCACAAGTAGAAACAAAAATTTTAACACCCCCCCAAAAAAAAAAAAACACTAGTGCAAAGTCAAAGAGTCAGGGTTCAAATATCTGAATGGCACTTGTGACTTAAAGGCAGCAGGCTCCGTTGCATATGCAGAATTAAAAAGGGGGAAAATAACAACAACACAAAAAGAAGGACTGCAGTGACTCCATCTTCCTTTGTTCCACATTTTCAAAATAGTGGCTAAAGAAATGATAAACATTTGAAGTGATGCTACCTGACACTGTATTTGTATATTGAAATGTCACACTATGTCCCCATAAACATGTATAATTATTATGTGTCAATTAAAAATAAAAATATATTTAAAAGTAGCATAGAGTTCAGCCTTTGGATGCCTGCAGCACTGAAGTCCTTTCTAAGTGGCGGAAATAAGGGATATTTCATTTTCTTTTATTTGTGTTCCTCTGTATCTTCCTCAAATTTCTATGATTATGGATTGCCTTTATAACTGGAGGAGAACGTGCCGAGGATCTATTACATCAGCAGATGGTATACAAACATCTGAGAGGCTTGGGTAAATGATATTTGACAAGGTTCCTCAGAGTGGGAAGCCCTACCGTTTCCTGTGGGCCATGGGCCAACTCCAGGAAGACCTGGTCCCATCACATGGCTGCTCTAGTTCAAGGAAGGAAAAGGGACTATAGATGGCAAATGACTTTCCACAAGCTCCAAACCCTTCATCAAGTCAGAACTGGAAATCAAGTGTCAAGCCTCTGCTGCTGCAGTGTCCTTTGCCCTACTTCACTGTTTCTCTGAGAGCCAATGTACTTGTTGTACCAGTGAGGTCAGGGTTCCACGTGGCTCAGCTGGGCTCAGGCCTCCGTTTCTCACCCTCAGCACTGCAGACACTCGGGCAGGATAGTTCTTTGCTGAAGCAGGCTGTCCTGTGTGTTGTCGGATGTCCAGCAGCATCCCTGGACAGTCATCCCCAGCCCCCTGTGTGACAGCCTCAGATATATCCAGACATTGCCAAATGTCTCTTGGGAGACACAGTCAGCCACAGTTGAGAACCATTGATTTACTCTTGGTGAAAATTCATGTACTCAGAGCAGATTTTTCTTTTGAATCTTTGCCTTACCTGTTTGTAGGACCAGACTTGGAGTCTGAGAAGTTCATGAGAAAAACCAAAGAATCCTGATTTAAAAAAAAAAAAAAAAAATCTCTGGCTTGTTCCTTGACCCTTACTGCAGCTCAGCCTCACTCATGCTACAACCCTGTGGAGAGAAATCCTGGGGACAGAGTAAGAGGCTGCAGTGATGGCTGAAGTTTCCTGAGACCACTGTCCAGGCTCATCCAGCCTGGCTTCTGGTGACTCACCAGCACCCCTGCTCCCTGGACGCCTTTCCTGACTCCATTCTGCAATAGGGCAGCTCTTGCCCATTTGTCTCTTGCCAGTTGACAGCCATGTCCTCTCTCTGGAGGTAACCCTAATGTCAGAGATGGAGAGGAGCCACTTGGGAGTACTGTCCTGGGACTGGAGGCAGCACTGCACTTGCACAGAAAGCCTGGTTCCCTTGTCTTGAAATTGTTGTGCTGTGGGAGACCAACCTCACACGTGACTGAGTTACACTCCCCAGCTGGGTGCTGAGGCGCTAAGTCACAGAAATGTGCCAGAGCTCTCCCCACCATTCTTGGATTGGTGTCTCGTGCATGGGTGTGTCTTGCTACAGCCCCATGGGTGGAGCTATGCTCACTTGTTCCTTTGTAATATAACCCCTTGCCCTGTTTAGGATAGAATCTTCCATGGAAGTGCCTTGGTGTGTCCCCTTCTCTTACTGTGCCCTTGGGTGTGGCCTACCCAGGTGTCAGTCAACCTGCTGACAGTGGACATCATGAAGATAGACTCAGCCCCCTGAAACCTGACCACTTGCCTCATCTGAATAGCTTCTCCTCAATAAAAGGGGTCAGCATGTGCTCTTGCTCTCTCTCTTCCTGTGGACCCTTAAGGTCAGAGGAGCTGTCACAGTGACCCCAAAGATAAAGGTATTTGTGTCTCTTGTGTGGTTATTTTGCGCAGCCCAGTTAGCCCAGTTTAACTAGAGTGACCCCTGAGCCTTTTAGTCACGAACAGAAACCCAGCAGTGTGTCCTTCTTGGTAAGATTGTGAGAAAAAAAAAATGACAGTACATGTCAAGTGCCTGCCTCCTTGTTGTCACTGTGATTTTGAGTAAGACACTTAACCTTTCAGGGTCCTCATCTGAAAAAGAAAGGGGTTGGTTAGGCTAACTGTGAAGGTTTTCTTCAAAGTTGGCTTTCAAAGCCTGGTTCTTTCAACTGAACAATGGGATAGCTAATAACTTCTTACAAAGTTGCAGTGAAAAGTGGAGGATTGTGGGAAATTCTTTGCATACTGTCTGTCATTCATGTCAGCATGTGGTGGGCGTGGTCAGCTGGTGAGAGGACTGTGGGCAGGTGGGGCCTGCTAGCCAGAGGGATCACACAGCGCTAGGTCAGCTCAGACCTTCTGTGCATGAGAGCCCAGGGCGAGATGGTCCTATCTCCATTTGCTGTTTTCTGTGAGTCTCCATAAGGGGGCAGTGGGGAAGGAACTGTGGACCCATGTCATTTCTCCACAAAGAAACTAATTTTCTCATTTTTAGAGGGTTCAGGAGGCTAAAGTAGTGGTGATAACTGTTATGGGTGATTAAAGGTTGTTCCAAAAAATTTCAACAGGTCAAATTCTCAGCATGAGAATGAAAAAACTTGAGACAAGCAGAGATGAATCCTAGTAGTTCTGATGAATGTTGTTCTGATTCATAATTTTTTGGCTCTAATGGCCATTAACCAGGTGGCAGCCAGCATCCTTTACCTTCTGTGAAAATAGTAGTGCAATTACCATTAGCAGTATTAATACTGCTACTGCTGATGATGATGACGACGATGAGGATGCTAGAATCCATCAGCTACTGTGTTAAGGACTTTCTATATGTTAACATTTTGAATACTATAACAGTATTACAAATAGGCATTATCATTCTGTTTTACAAGGTTAGAGGCCAAAGAGGTTCAACATCGGCCCCAAATTTTCCAGTAAAGACCTGTGGAGCTGACCTCAAAGTCTAAAAGTGGGAGATGGACAAGAAAGGGTGACACTGATCTTGCACGGCAGCAGCCAACAGTGATGGGGAAAACTTCTCCTCCAGTTTCCTCTCCGGACTTGTGCTTCCATCATTTAAAACTAGGTTTTTTATATTGCTGAATCATTCTCCATTGTGGTAACAAATATTTAGTATTGGTCAAACTTTTTGTTAAATCTTTATGATTCAGAGGAAAGGCAGAAACCATTTGAAATAGGCGTCAGGAACCTGGGCCTCTTAACAGGCTCTATTTCTTGCTAGTTTGGCATCTGCAGTCAAAGAATTTGCTTTTCTCCAAATGGAGAGACAATGTTTCTTCATCCGTAAATAGTAATCAATGATTTCTCTGTGGCATGGTTATGAAGTTATATTGATAAAATAAGCCTAAAAGTTCCTTGTAAAGAGTAAACTCACATAAAAAGATAAAGTATTCATTGTCATTGGGGGGGGGAATCTTTTATTTCAATTTTTTATAACCATATCAATACTAGTTTACATCATCATTATTCACATGCATGATGATAGGAAAGAGATCCATAACCTCTTCCTGTAGAAGTAGAGGTTCATACTTTCGTGGAAATCCTTCCAGACCTCTGATTAAAATGAAGGATGCTTTTGTTTTTTTACCTATAATTTTGTAAAACTGATTTTTACCCATGCTGGGCTGATGAAGTGGAGCAGTGAAAGAGTTCAAAGGCAGTAGGTTGCCAAGAACGGTAGGTTGAAGGGAAGCAGTGGACAGATCTACTCTCAAGCCACCAAGCTGGCAGCTAGGTGGGAAGTCAGATAAAGCAGGAAAAAATATAGAAAATACTTTGAATACTTTACTAAAGTTAAATGTACTTTCATCTGACAGTATTTTAAAGGGGTGAGGTCTCTTAACATATGTGACACCTAATAGGAGTTCTGTGTGGATATTTAGAGAGTAAAAATTGACTCAGCATCAATGGTGTCTAGTTCCAAAGTGGTTAAAGTAGGGCCAGAATGCAAAGACAGTTGGGGAACCATCTGAGTTTAGAATTAGTCTACATTTAACAGAATTCCCAATTATTTTATACTTGTCTTATCCATAACCAGCTGTAAGATTCTGTTTTGTTTGTAAAGTTTCTTTCCTTTCCTGCTCATGGGGTTTTATACAATGGCAATTTGGTTTTATACAATGGTCCTTTCTTAGTCATATTTCATTGGTTTACATAATTACAAAAACAAGTACAACTGGCAAAACTAGTTTGTGGACAAACAGATCTGCCTTTTGGTAAACACAAACTGTGGGAGCAGAAGTGCCCCTGGAACATTAGACCTGCCCCCTGGCCACTGCCCTCCCTTTGCCCCTCAGCACGTGTTGAATTGAGAGCCAGGCACACTGTCAACCCAGTCTCAAGGACTGCTCATATGCTGCAAAAAAAAAAAAAGGTGTCCATTACGTGCTTGGCTGCAAGTAACAAAAGCCCTGACTGAAGTGTGTGTGTGTGTGTGTGTGTGTGTGTGTGTGTGTGTGTGTGTGTTTTAATTTTCTTCTTGTGTATGTGTCTCTTCAGATAAGGAGATGTATCATTTCAAATAACAGGAAGGTTAAAGCTAAAAGAGTCTTGAGAGAGTTGATTCAAAGTTTCGACAGCATCAGCAAGTCCCAGATGATCTCCACATCTCTACTTTTCATCCTCAGCATCAGCTTTGCCCCAGGACTAGGGCTAACTCCTTCCCTCTTCCTCATGTAGGATGCACGAGGAAAAACAGGTGTCACCCATGGAATCCATCCTTCCCTTCTGTCTGCTTGGCCCACGTTGGGCCCCATGCTCACTCCTAGAGCAATCAATCCTCATCACCAAGGGAATGGCATGTGCCAATTGGTTTAGAATATTAGTGTCCTTTCCTGGAACTGGGGATGGGCACTGTTTCCCAGTCCTGTGGCTCTCATGAGCTGTGTGAATGCCTGAACAAAGCCAGGTCCTCTGTGGAGGCAAAAGGGAGGAAAAGATAGTGGCTCCTGTAATAATAAGCTTTCCTCACTTCATCATGGCCCCAAGCTGACCCTGTCCCCTCAGAGGCTGGGAATGTCCATCTCCAGACAATCTTCTTGGTCAACATGGTATCACCCACCTACTCTGTGCAGCTAAAAGGGACAAAATGAGGGCTGGGGTTGTGGCTCAGCTGTAGATCGCTCGCCTAGCACATGCAAGGCCCTGGGTTCGATCCTTAGCATCACGTAAAAATAAAATAAAGATATTGTGTCCATCTACAACTAAAAAAAGAATAAAATATTTAAAAAAAAATGAAACTGCAGAAATTAGTTTCACTTTAGTTCACAACCACAAATGAGACCTTTCTCCATTTCCCTTGTTTGTTGTTCTGCAAGGAAGCATTTCACAGGTCTGTCCCCTCGAAGCTCCAGTCCCTGCTTCCTCTTCTCATGCTCTCACTGGTGTCTTTCTCTCAAACTTCACTGAAGAACTAGAAGCCGCAGGACTAGATCCTCCCTCATCACAGACTCTGCCTTCCCTCTGTCCCCATGGGTGGCCTGGCTCCTCCCTCAGGCCGAACTTGCCTTCCACTTGTGCTGGGACCCCAGCCCCACTCACTTTTCGGACCCTATCTGGCATCCATCCTTATTTCTCCATCTCTATCAGTGTAAAAAGGAACTAGAATCTTGCTTCTTAAAAAAACCCACAAAAACCTGTTCTATGACCTTTTCCCTCTTAGAAGAGTCTTGCTCTCCCACAGCAAAACGTCTTTAGAGTGTTATCTGGAATCACCGTCTCCTCGTTCCCAGGCCTGGTCATCCCACCTCACTGTAGTGAGCTGCTTGCCCTACCACACCTCTAAAGTTTCTAATCAAAGTGACTTTACTGCATTTCTTTGTCTTGACCACTGGGCATTTTCTCCAACTTCTTGCTTTCTCCTCTCACCTTCTATAAGCACACCCCTTCCTATGTGGATTTGCCTCCTAAATCACTTGCTGTTTCTCAATCTCCTATTTTTGGGGACACCCAAACTTGATTTGGGACCTTCTTTCCCCCCTTTCTTCCCCTCCTTTCTCTTCCCTAATATCTCTTCCCCTTTCTTCCCACCTTCAGTCTTCTTTTAACACATACTTATCTGGTTATCTGAACCCTGATTAAGAGCCTGGTTAGCAGATGATTGGCAGATTTAGCATTCCAACCCTAACCTGTCCACAGCTCCAGGCTCACACAGACAACCAGCTGCCATGGTCCCTACTGGGATATCTAGCAGCATCTCCACCCTCACATGCTCTACATGGGACTTTTGGTTCCTTTCAGCCTCTGTCCCTCAAACCTAGTCTTTACCAGCTTGGTAAATGGTGCCCCAGTCTAACTTGGAATCAGTTTTGTCTTCTTTAGTCCCATGCTCCTGTCCTCATATCAGCCAAGTCCTGGCACCTCTCCTCTAAGACATCCTAAATCCACTCATTTTCCATCTGTAGCACCAAGCTGCAATTATCTTATTATGGTTTGGATCTGGGGTGTCCAAACCATTTGTTAAAGTCTGGGTCCCCAATGCAGCAGCGTCACGAGTGGGGCATTAGGGAAGTAATTGGTATAGAGTCGTAATTCGATGTGATTTTGGGGAGATGGTAGAATCTGTAGGAAGTGGAGCATGGTTGGAGGAAGTAGGTCACTAGGGGACTATACCTTGTTCCTGGCCCCTTGGTGAGCTCCCCACTCCCTTTCCCAGGCACCATGAAGTGCAGCTCTCTTCCACCATGCCCGTCTACCCTGATATTCGGCTTTACCACGGGTCCATAGCAACAAAGGCAGCTAACCATGGACTGAAACCTCTGAAATTCTGAGCCCAAATAAATCTTTTCACCTTTAGGTTACTCATATTAGGTATTTTGATACAGCAACGAGAAGCTCACTGACTATTGTGATAACCTGATGCAGCTTCTATTCTCACCCTCTGCTCAGAGGCCAACTAATCAAAATATGAAGTTAGATCATTTCACTCCCTTGTATAAAACCTTTCAATGGTTTCCTGTTGTGGGCAGAACAAAATTAAGATACTTATCAGAGCCTAAGAGGCTTTAACAGATCTGATGTGACCCCTTCTGACCCAGTCTGGTGAAATCAGGCCCAAGGCATTTTGAGCCTCTTCCTGCCTCTGAAAATACAGGCTGCCTCCCACTCCTTCCCACTCGTTCCCACTTGGGGCCTTCCAAGTTGCTCTGCTCCCTGATTTCTGCATGATTTGGTCTTTGTTGTTATTCAAGCTTCAACTCAACTCACTGCCACAGAGGCCCCCCTGCCCCGGCTGCCCAGTCTAAATTGGTCTCTCGCCCTCCATTAGTCTACCTTTAATCCTATTTAACATTTGTTCTAGAACTATTGCTATTTTAATTATTTCACCATCCATTTCCAGACGGTAATTACCAGGGAGGCAGGATTCTTGGTCTTGTTTTTATTGTTAAACAAAATTTATAGGAGCCCATTGTTTTGAACTGAATTCCTATAGTAGATCCAGCAGACCAGAACAAAGTGCAGTCACTTGTACTGGGTGCCACATATCCAAACTGAACAAAGAAAACCCCAGGAGGCTCACAGCAACCAGGCAGAAGGGGTCTGAGAAGAACAACATCAGGCTGTTTTCCTTACTGTACACTCACTACAGTGTTTCTGTGATCTCAAAAAGTATGGAGATTCTCCCCGCCAATAAGCAAGTAATCAATTCTGTGGCAGATCCAGAGGTTGAGGATCCACTTGTCCCCCAAGTCTGACCCCAGCTCCCACACTTTGGAAGCCAATCACAAACCCCAGGTTGTTCTACTTGTGCTTCTGACTAACTATAAATCGGTGTTTCTATCACTTCCCTGAGTTCCATTAGTTTGCTCAAGTGGCCCACAGAACTCGGGGAAACACTTAGGTTTACCAGTTTATCATAAAGAATATGACAAAGGATCCAGATGAAGAGATGCGCAGGGCAAGATATGGGGGAAACGACATGGGGTTTCCAAGCCCAAGCCAGGTGTGCCACCTTCCAGGAACCTCCAGGTTTCTATGTGGAAGCTTCCTGAGCCTGGTCCCTTTGGGTTTTTATGGAGGCTTCATTACAGAAGCATGATTGACTAGATTATGGTAATTGACTTAACTTTTACCACCTCTTTCCTGCCTGAGTCTTTCTGGGTCTTTCTGGTGACCAGCCCCCATTCCTGTGTTGGCCACCAGTCAGCTCATCACACTTCGGAGATTCCAGGAATTTTAGGAGTTGTCTGCCAGGAAATGGGATGAAGACCAAATACACTTTTCACAGTCCCACAGACCCACTCTACCTTGGCTGGCTGGCATGGTCAGGAAATGCCCACGGTTGTAGCCCTAGTGAGAGAGTGACCACAAAACAACCCATCCCCTTTTTGTTCCCTGTTTCTGTTTTCTTCAGCCCTTTTCTGCCTCAGAAATGAAACTTCTCATCAGGACATCAGGACATTCATTCTATTTTGTAAAATGAGATGTTGTCTGATTCTGGAACCACAAACAAAAGCCAATTCGATCTTTAAATTGTAATTTTGGTGGTTTCAGCAAACAACAACAGTAACAAGAGCAAATAATAACCATACATCAATAAATGAGTAATGTTGTTTGCCCCACTTACAGTTCACTTTCCGAAAGGAATGACCTCCTGGAGTGTGGTCAGTAGAAGTCCCAGAACGGGTAGCCACGGAAGTCACCTGCTCTTCTTTCTGTTACCACTTGACTCCTTTAGCAAATGTGCCTTGTCAGGTTGTGTGCTAAGCACTGGACCATCCCAGGTATAGAAAACACAGAGCTCGACTTCAGAACTCAGACTAGTGGGTGGCAAACTGAGAACTTAGACCGTGACAGTTGCAGATGATAAATGCAACAGAGAAGGGAAAGCACAGGATGATACTGGAGCTCAGGAGGAGCGCCTACCTGAGAAAGATGAGATCAAGGAAGGCTTCTGGGTGAAGTGCTGCCTCCATTAAGTCTTGAATATAAGTAAGTGCTAACCGGGGGAAGCAGGTTTATCTGTGTGAGGACACAGAGTCGTAAGTGGTGGAGTCAGAATGGAAGCCATTGTTTCTTGTGTTATTTCTCAATTTCCTCACTGATAATGGTGCCCTTAAAACATGGAGCCTGAGGACCCAACAAGAGCATTCGTGTCAAAGCGCTTGGCACTTGTTTTAGTCAGCTTTTTTCTTCACTGTAACCAAAACTTAGAAGAGGAAAAGCTTATTTGGGGCTCAGAGTTTCAGAGATCTCTGTCCATAGGCAGCCAACCCCATTGCTGTGGGCCTGTGGTGAGGGGGACCATCATGGTGGAAGAGTGTGGTGGAGGACAGCCGCTCAGCACAGGACAGCCAGGAAGCAGAAGCGAACTCCACTCACCGGGGACAAAACATAAACCCTAAAGGCAGACACCATGTGACCCACCTCCTCCAGAAGTCCCCAGATCTCACTACCTGCCTACGGTTATCACTTAGTTAATCCATATCAGTGGATTAACCCACTTATCAGGTAAAGGCTCTCTTAACTCCATCGTTTCACCTCTAAAACTTACTTTCATTCTCTCACACATGAGCTTTTAAACCATAACAGCACTGAAGCCAACTTAGTACTCAGAAAATATCAGGCCCTATCACTAGCATTACTAATTGTCCTTTTGGAATGTTGGTAGAGAAAGACTGCCTTTAAAACCTGGGACCTCTTCCTTCCAGTGAAAACAGGACTTGACTGTTCCTGATGGCCATGGGTCCCCTCTTCCCTCCTTCTTTATGATTGCTGTATTAGTTCATCCACTTAGAACATGCTCTGAATGTCCAACTGCGGTTGTTTTTTATTTGCTATTATTAAAATGTAAAAATATAGAATTGATAATTACATGGAAAGATTAATGGTTTAAATTCTTCCTTGAGAAAGTAATACAAGCGCTTGTTTAAAAAATTCTACAGGCTGGATTTGTGGCTCAGTGGGAGAGTGCTTGCTTAGCATGTGTGAAGCACTGGGTTCAATAATCAGCACCACATAAAAGTAAATGAATAAAATAAAGACACCAAAAAATACAACGACATTTAAAAAAAAATTCTAACACACAAATGAGTATAACATGAGATATAAGAGCTGCCTCCTTATGCATCCATATATATATTATTATAGTTGAGCATAATCATAACCATTATTTTTCCCAGAAAATGTGTACAAATACACATATGTTATATAAATATGTGTATAAAATAAAATCTTTGGAATCCTCCCTTATAATGATACTGTATTCTCTCTATTTTTTAAAACTCAAAACAGTCTCTTCTGAATGGCTATGTAGTATTCCATTTTGTAGAGCCACTGTTGTTTATTTAATCATTTCTTGATGGGCATTTAAGCTTCCTCTAGCTTGTTACTATTACGAATAATAGAATCATGCTATCTCTGTACAGTATATATTTAGCTCCTTGCACAGGTGTTTCTATGGGGGAAATTCCTAGTAGGGGAGTTGCTGAATTAAAGCAAATGTGCTTTTTAAATTTTAATAGCTATTGTCAAATTGTTTTCCAAACAGGTTATACCAATTTACATTTCATTAACGGTACATGAGAGTTCCTGTTTCCCGTACTCTTGAGTACAATCAAATTTTATTTCTGCAAATATACTAAATGAAAAATAGTATCTTGTTTTAACTTACACTTTTTAAGTTATCTAAAAACCTGAAACTTTTTTTTTCTATATTTATTGGCTTTTTGCTTTTCTTTCTCCCTATAAACTATCTACCTTTTATCTATTTTTCCATAGAATTGTTCACTTTTCTGTTGTTGATCTTTAGATCTTTTTGTGTGTCCAAAAACAACCCCAATTCATTCTCTTTCCTGTTATATAAATCACAAACACTTTTTCTATCTTGTGGTTTATTTCTTGATGTTGTTTATAGTATTGTCTTGCAAAAGTTTTAACTTTTAGGTGAGTAAATTGGTCATTCTTGTCTCATATATCTCCTGACCTTCCCCAGTTCAAAATTATGGAAAAAAAATTACCAATGGTTTTTCTAGGATTGTTTTGGTGTCTAGGATTGTTTCACATTTAAGTTATTGGTCTACCTAGAATTTATTTGGGTATAAGAAGTAAAGTACTTCAACACTTCTCTACTCCCCTGACTTGCTTGTCACAACAGCATTTTTGAATTATTCACATTCTCCAAATGACTTAAAATACCACTTTACTTATTTTTTAAATTCTCAAATGTATTTGGGTCTATTTCTGGGCTCTCAGTTCTCCACTAATAACTTTATATTTCCTATAATTTTTCTGTAATGTTAAATCTGTATTTCTTGTTATTTCTCTATCTTTAAAATGTATATTTTTTGGGGGGGTGGTACTAGAGATTGAACCCAGGGGCACTTAACTACTAAAAAGAGCCACATCCCCAGCTCTTTTTATTCTTTATTTGAGGCAGGGTCTCATTAAGTTGCTTAGGGCCTTGCTAAATTGCTGAAGCTGGCTTTGAACTTGCCATCCTCCTGCCTCAGCCTTCTGAGCCACAAGATTACAGATGTGTGCCACTGCACTTAGCTAAAATATCTTAATATTGAGTAAAACTAGTTCTGTCTTGTTTCTCTGTTTATAGTTGTGTTGGCTATTCTCACACCTCTCTTATTGCATATGAGCTTTATATCATTTTGTCAAAGTGCCCCCCAAATCCTACAAACTGTCTAGTATTTGGATGAGAGTTGCAATTGCTTCTGGTGAAAGTAATATTATCTTACTTTCTCCTGTTCTTTTATGTTCCTGTATCAATCAGGATAGGATGGACAATTTTTCAAGAATAATGAAGTCCCCAGATCTCACAGTTTAACTCAACACAATTTTGTGCCAATTCTAATGTGGTGGGGGGCTGCCCTGGGCAGGCTATTTTGATCTTATAGCTCTGCATGATCAACAGAGGCTTCTGGGAACAGTGGAAGAGATAGTGACTGTGTAACAGTTACCTATGAGCTCCCTGGAATTTCCAGCACCCTTGTAGTCAGGTGGGCCATAAGTAAGACTATTCTGACCAAAAGATCTGGAGCAGCAGTGATATATCACTTTCAGGATCAAAGCTTAAAAGAGTGTTTAAATCTTCCCTTGTCATTGGGTGGCTGAGGTCATGAGTTGGGATGACAGAGTTGAAAATAGATATTTCCTCAGTAACTGAACCCCTTCGTCATAGGTCAGCTGCCCTGGAGACCCACTTGGATCGCATCAGAACAGCTGTGATTATGAAAACATCTTTATTGTGTTCAGGCCACTGAGTATCCAGTTAAGTCATTATTGTAATGTTAAAAAAATTACAAAAAACAAAACAAACAAAAAACTTTCCTGGGAAGCTGCAGAGAAAAAAATTAAAATATTGACTTAACAGTCAGGTGATGGCAACATGGAAACTGAGCTGGGATAAAAACAGAAAACAAAAGGTTTGATTGAGATGACCTCAAAGGCAGACCCTGTGTTAAGTAGTAGGTAGCAATGAGCAGTGAAATGTAGGCAAGTGTTCTTTAAAATACTTTAGGGTCTTCTGAAACAACTTCCAAAGTAGACAAGAAATCAAAGGGTGGTAGTTAATTTGTAGAAAATAAACAGAAGCAAGGGAGCTAGTTGGAAATCACATCAAGGGAAAAGGATTAATGGGACTAACTCTTGACAGGGTCCCTTGGTATTGATGTAAAGCTAGGAATTATGGCAGTAAGTGTCTCCAATAGTCTGGGAAAGAAGATTCCTTTAATAGCACAGGCGCACTAAGGTAACTTCTGACCAGCTATTGACCCCAGTGCCTACATTACCACAGAATTGATTTGTAGATGAAGCCCCGCCCCCTAAATAGACCGGCCACCATGATAGTTGCAGAGAGGACAAACTACGATCAAAAATTCCACTTCCATGGGGCTTGGGTTGTAGCTCAGTTGTAGAGTGCTTGCCTCACATGCATGAGGGTTCAATCCTCAGCACCACATAAAAATAAATAAATGAAAAAAGTAAAGACATTGTGTCCATCTACAACCAGCAAAACAAACAAACAAAAAACTCCACTTCTCGAAGTGAAGGAGGAGTTGAACACCTAATTGGCAAAGAGTACAGAAAATGGTCACCAGTTCTCCTGGTAGACATCAAACAGTAATAAACATGGAGATAGCATGGTCTCCTTTGTCATTGTCTGCTGGAGACAGCTCTCTCTCTCTCTCTCTCTCTCTCTCTCTCTCTCTCTCAAGAGAGTGCTTTCTGCTTAAGCCTCACTTTGCTTTTACTTTATTTCACCTATAATACAGTTCTCTTGCATGGCTTTTGGTGTCTGATTTTAAATTTCTTTTCATCAGAACACAAGAACAGAGGTCAGAGTTTCGGCTCCCTGCTTTCCCGTGACACCTGAACCTATTGAACTGGAGTTTCAGGGAAAGATGTCAGAAATCAAAACCTGAGTGCTGACCTATGGGGTCGCTACTGGCTGTATCTGGCAAAAGGTTGGGGAATGGGGAGAAGAAGGGAAAAAAAAGGAAGAGGAGGACAAAAGAAGAAAGAGGGTGAAAGGCGAGTGATTCACCCCAGACAGAGATTCAACCAAGGGATTTTACTGGGGGAACTGCCCAAGGGGGAAGAAAAGGAGAGGAAGAGAGCAGAGAGAGGAGAGGAGGAGGGCAGAGAGAGTGAGCTTGCAAGCTTCCACTTAAGAAAGGTTGTGTAGGCCACATAGCGGGTGCTGATTGGTAAGGTGACTCAGGACACTGTTCCTGGGGATTGGTCGAGAAAACTTTGGAATCTGGAGCCCTTTGGAGAGGAGGGGGAGGGGTAAGGGATTACCAGCGGGGAGTCTCCCACACACCCAACAGAGGGGAAGAAGAAAAAGAAGTTGTTTCCGTGACAAGCAAACAAAGGGACAAAGCACATTGAGAAATACAATCATCCCTCAAGGAGAACTCTAAACATGGTTGGTTGCTCATAGAAATATCTGGAAGCAGACAGAGGGGCCTAATGGTTTCAAGAGTTGTGTAGCACTGAGAAGAAACCAAGAGCCCAATTGAAAAATCCCCAGGCTGCTACCAGCTCTAATTCAGGGCAGGACACAGGCTGGGAAAGCTGTGTGGCTCAGTACTCAGGTGAGACCAAGGAAGGCAACGGAGAGGAAGGACTCTCCAGAGAGCAGAGCCCAAAAGCTCTGAGAAGTGCCCCATGCCTGGGGGAAGAGTCCCAGAACTCAGGCTGTGCTCCAGGCCCAGCCTCCATTGGAATGGCTTGAGCCAGTGTGGGGCAGATGTCTGAAATTTGACTGATCAGATTCTCTGAGAAACTCGAGATGGAGGCTGAGATGTTGCCTTATTTGGAGTCACCAGAACTAAGGACATCATGGGAAGGGTCATCCTCCACCCAACAAGTGTGCCAAGAATTCTCTAGAGAAAGCTGGTCTTCTCTGTAGAGAACAGAAAAAATGCATCTTGTGGAGAACAAGAGAGGAACAATCTTATTTAAAGGGACAAGATGAAAAGAGAGAAGTGTGCTTCTGCCTGTGTCCTGCAAGCTTTCTAGTCTCTCGGGCTCCCCTTGGTCGGATCTCCTTGAGCACCAGCTGCTTTCCTGTGGGCATCAGGAGACTCCCAAGCGTCATGGCAGTTTATCTCTTTTTACTGTAGTCTATCTCCTTTTATTATTTAAGTATGACTGAATGGGTTTCTGTTTCTTTAAATCAAAAGAACCTGGACTGAGAAAGTTCTCATACCTTATCACTGCAAAACCTCTCCAGGAAGGGCTGGCCCCTTCCTTCCTGCTGCACTGGCTGTGGTTACAGCATGGCAGTGAGATTTCTCCTCAGCATGCTCTGGGTTTAAAATGATTCCTGGGCAAGAGGAGTAACTGGAGTGTTGGTTTATGCTTCCATCCCTACCTAGACTGGCCAGGTTTAAGAATAGCATCTTTAGTAACATTGAGAACAACCATAATATGATAAAGTAAAACATGGATGATTCCAATTATCCTTAATTTCTTAGTTGGGCTAAAAAAGAAGAAACTCTCTTCTTTATCTTTCTTATCAATTCATTTCTGCTTTCTGGGAAGATTATTTTCTATCATCTCCTTTCTTCTAACACCTGAAACATCTCCCACCCTTTGTCAGCTGAAGAACAACCCTCTGATTCCACTGAGGCCGGAGATAGCCAGACATAACTATCTCATCCTTCGCCAAATCTGCAAAACTAATTGCACCATGCCCGTGTCCTCTGCCCTGCATCCTGCTCCTATCAGTGCTGTCCAACAGGGTCTTCTGTGGTGATAGCAATGTCCATCTCTCTACCACAAAGCCATAAGCCACATGTGGCTAGTGGCTGCTGTGCAGGACAGCCAAAATATAGAGCACTCAGTTCTGCTACAAAGGGAAATGGGCGTCATAGAGAGATAGGGGCCAAAGCAATAGTGCTTTTTAAAGTCCAATAACCTTCTAGTTTATCTTCCCTCAATCTTATGCCTGGATGGGAGGGTCAAGTTTCCAGCTGTGAAAGATGGCAGGGCCTGGTTGGTGAACTGGTTTTCCAATAATTTTCAGGTCTATCAGGCCCATCTTCACCCCCTACTCCCAGGTGATCCTATATCACAAATCCTGAGCCTTTTGATGACTCTGTGGTGCCATCCAGATCACTTCTAGTCCTTCCCAAGAGCCTCACTGATCTTCTCCATCAGGTATGTTGCCTTATTGCTCTCTAGCTTCTACATGTGTATGTTAGGGGGAGGGGCATGTGTGCTGTCATTAAAAATACTTTTTTGGTCTCAGATTTAGTGAGGTTTTAGAGGAAGCAGAAGTAAAAGCATGTGTGAGATCAGCCATCTGTAACCAGACTCTTCCTCATTCCTATTTGAATGAGATTCTAAGTAAATTTTCATCCTCTACCAAATCTACGTTTGCCACAGTAACACGAGGCAATCCCATTGCCTGTTCTGTGGTCTATTCTCAGTTCTTATCTCATTTGACCACTTTGTAAGGATTCACATGGTTGATCAATGGCTTTTGGAACCCCTCACCATCCTCACCATTCTCTACATTTGGCATTCTTTCCCTCTCCTATATTTTGAATGCACTTTAAAATATTAAGTTATAATTTAAATAGAGTGAAATACATAAATCTTAAGTACACAGTTCAGTTAGTTCGGTAAATGCATATACCCATTAACTCACACCCTTAGCAGGATGGAGAACATTGACATTCTTATTTTCTTCTACTGGGGATCCTCCTCTTCCTTTCCCTGACTGTTAAATGTTGGAGTTCCCAAGGGACTCAGTCCTTGGGCCTCCTGTGATTCTATCTATGTTGTCTCTCAATATTTAATCCCTTGGCTTTCTGTGACACTTAGACTTGTACTGTCCAGTACACTAACTACTAGCTCCATATAGCTATCACATTTGAATTGAGTTTTGCTATAAATGGAAACTACAGACTGGAGTTCAAAGACTACGCGTATTAAAGCATCATTTGGTACATATATTTACAATAGGGACAATTTTAATTTTTGTTTGATAATTTCATCTTGTCCTTTAGTGCCATAAAGACACTACATATATTTATAACAAATTTTTATGTATCAGTTACACTTTTTTAGAAAAGGATATAAAATAGCTAATTGATATTTTTACATTGACTGCATGATAAAATACGATTTTGGATGTTTGGGATTAAATAAAAATATTACTAAAATTAACTTTTTCTATTTTTTCCACTTTAAAAAAATATGGCTATTAGAAAATACATGTAACTTGCGTTTCTACTGGATGCCTCTAACATTGACAACTCCCAAATTTATATACTCAGCCTCAAACTCTCCTAAACCCCAGGTTTCACATGCAAATGCCTGCCTGACATACCCACTTTGCTGTAACATAGGCATTTCAAACTTAATAGCTCCCAAATGGAATTTCAGAACTTTCCTTACCCTATCTATTCCTCTCCAATTTCTCCCGTCTCAGTAAAAAGTACCACTCTTTTTATTCAATTGCTCAGACCCAGAACTTTGGAATTATTCTTGACTGCTCCTGTCTCTCACTGTCCACATCCATTCTATCACAAATGCATACAGGACTAGGCAGCTTCTCACCTTTAACCCCATCTGGCACAGGCCATGAATCCCACATGCCAGTCACAGGCTCCTGTATGTCCTGGCTTGCCCACTTCCCTCAGCCAGTCACTTCTCCGAACTGCAGCCAAATGGATTCTGTTACAAACATTTGACAGATTAAGTTACTGCCTTACTCAAGACCCTCAAGACCTTTTGATCACACCATAAATCGAGAGTCCTTACCATGCTGTGCAAGGTCCTCCCTGATCTGTCCCTGGCCACTGCTCTGAACCCCTTCTCACCTTTTCCCCATGCTCACTGCAAGTCACCTGCACCACACCTTGCAGTCTCTCTCACGTGTTTCCATCTCAGGGGCTCTGCCCTGGTTGCTTCCTCTGCCTAGAATGTGAAATCCATGGTTTTCCACAAGGTTCACTCTTCAGATCATTCAAATGTCACCTTTTCAGAGAGACCTTAGAAACTTTATCTAAAGCATCACTTTCGTTACCTATACCTCTATTGATTTATTTTTAGTTCTTCTTGACTTTCACTACGTGGCCTTGTTGTGTATTTATTTGCTTATTCTCTGCGTCCTCCACACAAATGTAGGCTTCATGAGAGTAGGACTCAGACATTTTTGTTCATTCCAGTGTCCCCACCACCTGGAACATTGTCTGCCACATGGTTGGTGCTCAAAAGTTACTTTTCAAAGGACTAAGTAAGTGTATATGGATGAATGAATTGAAGAATTGAGTGAATTGGAAGCTGAGCCAGTTTTCGCATTAACATTGGCCGGAAAAGTAAGTTCTATGAAGCCAGGAAAATGACTCAGACGCTGGCAGGAATCCAGCTTCCATGGGTCAGCATCATCCTGGAGAGCTGGGGGTGAGGTTCTGGCCATCTTCCCCTTGGCTCCTCCCCTTAGAAGACCACAAGGCAACTTGTTTCTTTACTCTTTTTAATTACTTCTGTTGTTAGGAGTAACATTGTAATTACCACCACCACCCCTTTTTTTTCTTGTCATAGATCATTGACACCATGCCAGAAAATCACCTGCCCAGTCATTGTCTGTGCTGCTGCCATTCTTACTAGGGTGTGGCAGATGGTGTTCAACTCTCCTGCTCTTCAGTTGCCAGAATTAGGTGTCATGGTAATATCCAGTCCATTCCTCCCAATAAACCAGAGATGGGATTCAATGATGACGTCAAAATGAGAACCAGCAGTCCTGAAGTACAATTCAACCCCATTGTAATAGTCTTAATAATTGATAAATTCCCACAGATCTGACTTATCAAATCTTCTTTGTTAAAAATACATAAAGTCTTCTTTGTCTATGCAATTCTACACAGTGGTGAATTTGGGTTATTCTCTACAGCTGCTACCTTTTAAGAACTGAGAAAAATTACATTGTTATAGGCAGCTTCTATTTCTTTTGTAAATATAATTTTGTAATATGTTTTTGTTGTTTGAAATATTAGAAAATACAGTTAAATAAAAAGAAGAAAATTTAAAAACATCTATGATTTTGGTATACAGATAACATTAGTTTGTATCACTTCCAGAATCTTTCTACTGAAAACACATTTCAATGCATGTATAACATTGATAAATAGATAAACTGCACATTCTTACGTTGAGAAGATCCTCTTGCAAATATATGGGTTATATGCAAAAGCTAATGCTGCTGGGTGAACACCTTTTATCAGCATGTTTCTTGTCCATTAATATCACAGCCACTATTTGCAAAACTTCTGCTCCCTGAATATTGATATATCCATTCTTGAAGGGGAAAAAAAAGTGTGTGCCAAACTGCTAGTAAATAGCACCATTCTGCATAAAGTAGTGGCCAAAGCCAAAACCCCACGGCAACATATATCGCTGGTAAAATATGTGAAATTAATAACACTTATGAAATCTGAAAAGGCCTAGTAAATTTTATGACTAATGACAAGGACATTTAAATTTAAAAAATTAAATGAAAAACAGTGTTTCTCAGTATCTGAAAGGATTATTATTGTAGATATATTACTCAGTTCCTCTATCCATAATTTGAAAACCATTGTGAACTTTTCAAAGTGGTCATTTGAAATAAATAAATCAGTGTATAAAAAATCAGGGTAAATTACAAGAGTCCAATGATTACAACTAAAACATTGCCTTTTCATTTATTTTTTAAACAAATTAGCAACCAGAGCAAACATTATAAACAAATTTATAGCATTAATAAGCCATTTTAACTTAATTTTCCCTTCTCCACTTCCACTTCCTTCTCCTTTTCTTGCTTTTTTTTTTTTACTTTGCTAAAGAAGTGCTGAACTAGAACCAAAGCAAAAGATTCAAATATTGTCTAGACTGGATCTAACTGAACTCACAGTCCTTTTATTTTGAGATTCTTCTTCAAAGATCAATGAGACTGAAGAGGAATCTCCCACATATAGACAGATGGAGTATTTCTGGGTCTACCCTGAAAGTGACTGTCAATCAAACTTAATTAGCACAATCTGGCAACAGGCTAGCATGCTAAGAGTGATCACCTTGCTTTCTCCTGAAGATAAAGGACTAGTTGGCGCTCGCAACCCCATCTCTTCTCCAGAACTTTAATAAAGGGCGGTCAAAAATCACCATTTAGCAACTTTGCAGTCACCTAGTCTGTAGTCACTTTTCTGACTTCTCAGAAAATAATAAAACTTCACTCACCCTCATCATTATACAAAATACATGTATGAAGATGTGAATTTATGTCAACATACCTTATATATAATCAGATATGATAAATTGTGGTATAAAGGTGTATTAAGAATTGTAATGCAAGAATAAATAAATTAATAAGTAAATAAGGTTAAAAAATAAAACTTCACTCATTTATTCACTTATTTGAAAGACATTTATTGAGAACCTTCTTCATATCAAGTGCTGCAAAGGCTTTAGAGATAGAGGATGTAGTATTTAATTTTATGTGTCAACTTGACTGGGCCAGGGCTGCTCAAATATTTGGCTAAACATTATTTCTGGATGTATCTGTACAGGTGTTTCCAGATGAGATTAGAATCAGTAGATTTTGTAAAACAAATTGCCCTTTTCCATGTGGGTGGGTGTCATCCAATCTGTTGAAGGTTGGAGTAGTACAGAGGGTGAAGGATGGAAGAATCAGTCCCCCTTTTCTGACTGACTGCTGAGTTGGAACATCTCATCTTCTCCTGTCCCCAGACAGACACTTAAGCCATCAGCTAGATGATCCTCCATGTTTCGCAGACTTGGTTCTCAGGCCTTTAGACTCAGACTGAACAACACTATTGGCTGTCCTGGGTTTCCAGCTTGCAGATGGCAGATCATGGGATGTCTCTGCCTCCATAATTGCATGAGAAAATTTCTCAAATTAGCTCTCTCTCTCTCTCTCTCTCTCTCTCTCTCTCTCTCTCTATATATATATATATATATATATATATATATATATATATATATATATTTCCATCTCCTATGGGTCTTGTTTCTCTGAGAACCTTGACTAAAACATGCAATGAATGACATAGACATGCTTTTTAACCCTGGTTGATTTCATTGTCCAGGAGGAAAACAAACATTAAATATTTAATCCCAGCTAGATTAGATACAGGGAAGAACAGATTGTTTTAATGAAAAACTGAATGAAGAACTATCTCTGTCTCCAGGTTCAAGGTAAAGCTTCCCTGAGGATGTTGCCATTCTGCAGATCCTGAAGGTGAAGGACAAATTGGTGCTCCCTACCCCACCCCTCTCCAGAACTTTGAAGAAGGGGAGACAAAATACACAAAGGCTTCAAGGCAGGCAGATACCAAACTTCTGGAAGGCCGTGTAGCCAAAGGAGAGAGGAGCTCTTGGGTTTGTGGTACTGCTGAGTGTTTAAACACAGTTATAACCAGGGGTGGTGGACATTTGGGAAGACAACTATCAAAGAATGGTGTTAAATTCATGGAATACCAAATTAGCCACTCTTCTTCCTATAGTTCTTCATCTCCTTTCTTTGCTCACCCTTTGAAGGTTGATGCTCCCCCATAACTCTATCCTTGGTCTTGGCTCTCCATTCACATGTGTATATGCCATGTTCCGCAGACAGGTCTGACATGGATCTACTCCAGGGCCCTTGCACTTCTATGTCCCTCTACAGAGACATAGAAGGGCACCTGGTGCACTTTTCTTTCTCTTTTAGGTTTCTACTTAAACGTGAACTTTTCAGAGAGATCTCCTGGCCATTTATTATCCACTGTTCCTTTATTATCTTTTATATTGCTTAAGAGCTCTAATATGACCTGGCATTGCATTACATTTCTTGGTTTATTATCTCTTCCCCCTATAATGAGAATTCCATGATGTCAAAACCTTTGTCACTGCTGCACAAATATTCAGCCATTCATATAATGTTAGTGGCACAATTTAGATCATATTCCCTTATTGGGTAGGTGAATGGATTTTTGAATGAATGAATGAAGTGAGTGAATGAATGAATGATGAAATGGATTTAGCTCTTGACCACATGTTATGACTTCAAGTCTACACTTTCTGTCTTCTCTTCTGAATGCCAGATTCACTTACTCAACTTCTTGTTTGTTGCTTCTGCTGGTGTGGCCTAGGAGCACATAGATTTAACATGCTCCAAATGGAGCTTATCAACCTCTCACAAACACACTTAAATCTGCTGTTTCTCTTCTGTTCTTCTCTTTTTTGAATGACGCCATGATCCATCCAGTTGCCCAAGCCACAAACTTCATGCTTTCTTCATTTTTTTCCCTTTACCCTCCATATTCCTTTCATTACCAAATGCTGCTGATTCTATTCTTGTGACTCTGTCCCCATCCTGTGCTTCCCCACAGACATCATAATACTCATTTGTTTATAATTATTTTCCAAATCTTTTCCTCTGATGGTTGCCTTACTATCAATTTTGTCTCCTACCAATTCATGCTCTACCCTGCCACCAAGGAAATCTTTTAATAGTACAATTGCGATCACGTTTTATTGCATGAAGCAATGGCTCCTCTTTTCTGTAGGTAATATCTAAGCATCTAGATACAGCACACAGGCTTGGGATGTAGCTCAGTGGTAGAGCACTTGCCTAGCATGCACAAGGCCCTGGGTTTGATCCCAAGCATGGCAAAACAAACAAAACAAAACAAAACAAAAAACCCATAAAATTTATTTCTTGTCATTTTTGCTTTGATTTCCATAGTGTTCTGCCACCACCATTCACATTAGCATGGTGATATGCAACAAGTATTTTCAATATATGAATGTGTGTTTTTCTTGGTTTTACAGAGTCCTCCTGTTCCTAGGGAGAAGAGAGGGTCCTTAGAGACAGTGTATCTCATGACCTCACTGCTGGATATGACCTTTGTGCAAGTTTTCCTCTTTGAAAGGTTAGAGCTGTGCCATCTGAAGGGTCTTGTACAGATGTGTGAATGAAAAACTGATATGTCCATGTTCATCATTTCCAGGGAAGAGGTAAGCTGCAGCATATAGTCAGGCTTTGCTGGCACTGAGAACTTTCCCTTGTCGTTGGGTCTGCACCTTCGATGCCGGGGTTATTCCCATAGAGAGATACCATGGCTGTCTGATATGGTTTGAAGAGCTTTCATGTTGAATAGGGAATCCATTTACTCTGTAGAAATCTAAGTGGATTTTTTTGATAGATTTATAAGCAGAAGCTAAAGTTGTGGCAGTGCTTTCCTTGGGCTCAATAAAAGGGACACATTTCTGGTGGCTGAATGGGCTGCCTGGAAAGGGAATGACTCCTCATAACTGGGGGGATTCACACGGATCATAGAGAGACACTCTATGGCTACACGTTTCCAAGGAATCATATTTCTGACCAGTGTTGAATCAGATCAGAACAGATGTCCCTTCTCTGCTCTGATATTCAATTTGTCTCTGAGTCAAAGGATAATTACACAATCCTCCATTTTGCTTGGTTGTGTAGACCTAGACTTTGGAAAACAGATGGGAAAACAGACTTTGAAACTAAAAGCCCAAGAATTAGTGTGTCTATTTTTATCAGGTGGTTTTGTGTAATCCTCAGATTTAAAAAATACCCTGAAGAAAGTTGTTTGTAGATCAAAATTTCCTCATAGTATTGTCACAGTGAGATATTTTAACAACTAATATATTATCAGCCTACAAACGAGAAACCACTCACAGTTTTCAATGCATTAAATAATTTAGATCCTATCTCAAAAGTTTATTGCAGCTTGACAAGAACACTTCTCGATCTTACATTCTGTTGGTTCGATTCTATGAAATGAGCAGCTGGTTGTATCCAGACTTTTAAAGCTCCTGGTTTCAAAATAAGATCCTAGAGCTGCTTTAAATTAAAGATTTAAGCTTTGAAAAGTTACATATACAGTATTAGTCAGGGTCTATTTAAGAAAAGAGAAACCATTCTAGATATTTTAAGCAGAGAGAATTTAACACAAAGATTGGTTCCATGGGCGTTCGAAAGGCTGGAGGACCAAGACAAAAAGATTAGTGACAGATTGGTAACTACAAGAAACTGATTCCTCCCTGAACTAGTATAACCGACTCAGAACCAGGAACAGAAACTCAGGGGCCGGCTCTGCTCACCACACTGCAGGCAGTCACCATCCCCACTGCCAGTGCTGTGAACAAGGCTGCCACTACAGCCTCTGTCACACTAAAGCCACTGCCAATACAGTTGCTGTCACTCACAGCCTCTGCCATGCTGCTGCTGCCATTATTACCATGATCACTGTGGATATGGCTGCTTTCACCCCAAACTGACACCCAACGCAGGAAGAAAGGGAGGGATGGAGTCACTTCTTGCCTCTTCTTCTTGCTTTAATCCATTGGGGAACCAAGGAGCAAGGTGACCTGGACAGAGCAGTTCTCGATGTAAAGAGACAAAGCTACAAACAATTTATAGATTTAATTGGTGGCTTTTATTAGCAACTCATAAATTGGGAAGCTGCCTCTGTTATATAAATAGAATAAAAGTTCCCACGGAACACTTGTGGAACAGTTGGTTTTATAAGCTGAGAGCAGAGAAACAGAACAACATGGGGAAAAACCCCAATATGTTAACACCAAGTTACTTTTTTGGTAAGGGTTGAAGCCGAGGGGACTTTCTAATTACGCTGACACAGATAGGCTGGAATCTCTTGTTTCCAAGAAAAACTGCTCTGTTTGGGGATCTGTTTCTTTAAAATTTCATTTTAATTATGTGGTGTTTATCTTGAGTGACTCCATTTTGGTTTGGTTGGGGCCTCGTACAGGAGTTTAGTTGAAAACAAGGGCCTCCCATCATTTTTGTTTAATGGTACGATCCCAACCCTTTGCAAGAGAGCAGAGCATATAAGAGTAGAAACTAAGAACATATAAACAACTGGCCTAAATGATAGAGAGTGGTAAAATTGTTCCAAGTTTTGAAGGTGATTTTTATAAAAAACAAACCAATTAGATTTACACCAAGATTCTAGAATGGTGGCTAAGTGATCATTTATGAGCATTTACACAGGGAGAAGATAGCCATGAGAAGCTTGCTGGAGGTTATTCACCTACTCTGTTCGATACCTCTGAAAACCAGATCATCACAAGGGCCACATCTTTGCAACTTAAAAAATAACAATGGTGGGATATCTTGAGTTATGTATGTCTGAGAAACTTGCCCTAAATCAGAGAGAGAAGATAATATTTTAGGTCACCTATTCTTTCAACATCCATGCATTTGTTACACTTCACCAGTGGAGAAGATTATAGTTCTGGAAGTGTTAGGTGCAGGGCAGGCTGAATTAACACTGTCTGCAGGGTGGGCTGAACACTTGACCCTCACCCTCACCCGTCTGGTTCCTTATCGCTTGTTTGCCTCAAGGCTGGACACTCAACCCCACTCAAGGCTGGACACTCGACTCCCACCTGTCTGGTGCAACAGAAACTCATATCTGACTCCTGCCCCGTCTTCCTGAAGGCAGAAGATGACACTCTTAGCAACTACTTTATGATCCAATCAGTATATGCCAACAAGGCAGCTTGCAGACCCTGACAGCCCATTAGATTCTGGCTATAAAAACTCTCTCCTGCCAGGCCCCCCTCTCTTACTCACCCTTTCTCTCACTTTCTCTCTCTCTCTCTGCCTTCTTTCCCTCTCTCTCTCTCCCTCTCCCTTTCTTCTCTCATTTCTCTCATCTCTCTCTCTCTCTCTCTCTCTCTCTCTCTCTCTCTCTCTCTCTCTCTTCCCTCCCCTTTTCTCTTCCTTCCCTGTTAATCAGATACTGCCACAATAAAGATCTCTTGGTCTCTCCAAGTGTTGTGGTCCCTTTCCTTTCAGGAAGAACAGCAAAGGCAGCTGGAACTCAGAATGATTCCATGCCTTGTCTAAGGTCACAAAGTTGGGAAATTGCAGAACTGGGACTGTGATTCAGATCTCTTAGCTAGCAGTTAGTGTTTTAGTATGCATTGCTGCCCCCAAATGATGGAAAGACTCGCACGCACAGCCGTCTTTCATGTTTATAAGGATGATCATTTCTTGATGGGATGGAAGATTGGCAGGGAATCATCTAAATGTTTATTCTGTGAATTTTGCCATGTATTTGGGGAGCCCAGAAAGGGTGGGAAAAGGGGATAAGAAGGTTAAGGGGTTAAGAAGTATTGATGATACCAGGACTGTGCCTGGGCATGCTGGGGCCTTCTGGATTACTTCATTTCCATATCATCTTTCTAGTTTAAGCTAAAACTGTTTTGAAAAACTCTCACTTTTAATAAAGTATAGTATCCTAAAGTATACCTGAATAAACTATTTTAGGTCTTCTGGAAACAAAGTAACAAGTGAAGTAAACCAAAAGAATTTGTTGCCAGAAGTCCTAAAAGAATGACCTGAAATTCTCTAAACAGAAAATAATTAAAGAAGGAATCTTGGACCATTAGGAAAGAAGGAAGAACATGGAAAACCAAACTATGGGTAAAGACTGTAGAATTTCCTTCTTCTTTTGAATTTTATAATTTATGATTGATTAGTAGAAGCAAAATTATAATACTGTCTGAATATTGTAATATTGTTCCAAATATTCATAGAGAAAATATTTAATACTTTTAGAAGCACAAGAGAATGAAGGGAGAGATAATTTCTTTACTTCATTCAAACTGGTAAAATGGCAATTCCAGTAGATGGTAATAATGTAATACCTAAAACACTCCAAAATAAGTTCATTATACAAATAGATACACTCAAAAACACTATAGGTTGGGCTGGGGATTTGGCTCAAGTGGTAGCACGCTCACCTGGCATGCATGCGGCCCAGGTTTGATCCTCATCACCACATACAAACAAAGATGTTGGTCTGCGGAAAACTAAAAAATAAATATTAAAAAATTCTCTCTCTCTCTCTCTCTCTCTCTCTCTCTCTCTCTCCCCCTCTCTTTAAAAAAACACTATAGGTAAATAAAAACTAAATTTTAATAAAGTGCTAGTTACTCACATAAAGGCAGAGAAATGAAAACAGAGATCAGATCAAACAAAAAAATGGATAATACTCTGGCAAGATATTTGGACTAATTTTTTTGAGCTTATATTTTAATTACTGTGAATGTTATATATATATATATATATATATATATATATATATATATATATATCATGTTAGTATAATGGCAAATGTATTTAATATGTAGATAAATATATAAAGACTAAAAAATTAAATTGAGATTTAATTCACACACAAAAAAATTTAAAAGACAGACTTATGCCCTAATAAATAAAAAATTACAGTACATGTAAGTGATCTAAATATGTCAGTTAAAAGACAGAGATTTTACTATGGACTATAAAAATGATTCAACTATATGCTGTCTATAAGAAACTCACTTCAAATATAATAACATGCAAGGCGAAAATAAAAGGATGGAAAACATGCAAGCATTAATCTACAAACAGAAAAAATAAATATATTAACATTAGATAAGATAGGCTTTAGAAAAAACTAAAATTTATAGAGACAGAGAATATTATAGAATGATGAAAGTGTCAGTCCGCCAAGAAGACATAGCAATCCACGCATATATATACTAAAAAACAGAGCTACAAAACATGTAAAGCAAAAATTGATAGAATTAAAAGGATAAAGAGATAAATCCACAGTTATAGTTGAAGACTTCAATACCCATCTCTCAAAAACTGATAGAACAACCAGACAGAATATGTATGATATGTAACTCAGCAAACACTATCTACCAAGTAACTAATACTGTTGCAGTCACAGTGAGGCAGATTGCTTGCCAGGAGTGACTCCATCATGCAGGAACATTTTGTGGAAAGTAGCACAGAGGGAAAAGGTTACATTAGGTTAAAGGAAGTTGTGATTAGGGAAAAACAATATATACTGTATATTGTTATACTGTACACAGAAAATAGTTATCTGAGCTCTGCAAATAGAGAATTACAATATATGCTGTACACAGTAAATGTTGCACACAGAAAATAGTTATCTGAGTTCAACAAACAGAACATTCCAGGAAGTTAAAAAGTGTCCTGGAAAGTTATGAGTTACAAAATATTAACATATGATAATAGAGTTCCTGCTTGCTGGTACATAGGGCTGCTTGCTGCTGATGATAAAAGAATGAGGAGCAGAAATCAAGAATGCTCTGCTCACTCGTGGTTTAGTTCATGAGTTAGTTTTTCTTCCCATCATTTCCACGGCAATCCAGGAAGTAGTTTTTCTTTGTGTCAATACCAGGACAGAACACCACAGTCAACAATTGCAGAATGCATGTTCTTTTGAACAGCCACAAGACATATACTAAGACAGATGATCTCTTGTGCCATAAAAAAATATATATATCAACAGTTTTTAAAAATGAAAAACATGAAGTTAATTATCTGTTTACAATAGAATAAAACTAGAAACCAATAACACAATAACATGAAAACTCCCAAATACATGGCAAGTAAACACACTTATAAATATAATTCATGGGCCAAAGAGGAAGTAGTAACAAGGGAAATTTTAAAAAATACATCACACTTAATAAAAATGGATATGCAACAGGCCAAAATTTGTGGAACACAGGTAAACAGTGCTGACAGTGAAATTTAAAGCCTGAATACTTCAGAAATAGGTTAAAGCTCAAATAGATAATTTATGTTTCTACTTCAAAAATTTAAAAAAAAAGAAAGAAAAGAAAGAAAAATAGCACACTAAACCTAAAGCAGGTATAAGGAAATGGAAATACTAAAAATGAGAGTAGAAATCAATAAAGTTAAAAACAGAAAAACAATAGTCAATGACAGAAAAAAAAAACCTGTTTCTTTGAACAGGTTAATGAAATTCATAAACCTCTAGCAAGATTGACAAAGAGAAAAAAAAGGGCAAACAAATAAGTAATATTATGAACAAAACAGGACATATCACACAGATCCTATAGACATCAGAAGGAGAATAAGAGAAGACAACAAACATCTATATGCACATAACCTCCACAACTTGGATGATATGAACCAATTCTTCAAAAAAAAAAAATTTACCATATCTCATGCAATATGAAATAGATAACTTGTTCAGCCCTATGATTACTGAGGAAATTGAATTAACAATTTAAATACTCCCAGAAAAGAGAATTTCAGGCATAGACAGTTTCATTGAAGAATTCAACCAAATACTCTAAGAAGAACACACACAAATTCTACACAATTTTTGCAGAAAAAAACAAATTGGGTAATTTTCCATACCTTTATGAAGCTAATGTCACCCTGATACCAAAACAATAAAAAAATACAAAACAATACATAAATAAATAAAAATAAAAAAGAAAGAAAACTACAGACCAATATCCCTGTTTAACATACATGTGAAAGTATTAACAGAATATTAACAGAGTTCAACAATATCTAAAAAGTAGTACACACTATATCCAAGCAGAGTTTAATCTAAAGATGCAAGGCTGATTTAATATTCAGAAGTCAATGAATAAAATTAATCTAAAAGAGCTAACATTGTAATTAAATATCAATCATGCCTCTAACATTGTATTTAATGGTAAAAAATTGAATACATTTTTTTCTGAGGGGAGCAAAGAATAATACCACTGCTTTAATTTAATAGTGTTGGAAGTTCTAGACCTTGTAGTAAGTCCACAGCAGGAGGTAAAGGCAGGAGATGAGGGAATGTAAGTTGAAACAGAAGAAATGAAATTATTCCTATATGAAGATGATGTGATTTTTTACATAGAAAATCCCCCCCCGAATCTACAAAAACCCCTCAGATAATCTCAAGATACAAGATAAGCATACAAAAATCAATTATATTTCTGTGTGTTAGTCATGAGGACATGAACAGAGAAATTAGAAATAAATAACATTTATAGTTCACAAAAATTGAAATAATAAGGTATAAATCTAACAAAATGTGTAGAACACTTGCATGCTGAAAACACTAATGAAAGAAATCAAGAAAATCTAAACAAATAGAAAGATGTACCATGTTCCTAGATCAGGAAACTGAACATAATAAAGATATCAGTTTCCTCCCAATGTATATATAGGTTTAATTTAATTTCTATCAAAATCTCAGCAAGAATTTTGATAGATCTAGACAATATAATTCTAAAATTTATATGAAAAGCCAAAATAATCAGAATAGCTAACATATTTTGAAAAGACAGAGTGAAAAGAATCAGTCTACTTGATTTCAAAAATAATTATATAGCTACATTAATCAAGACTGTGTGGTATCAATGGAGCAGTAGACACAAAGATCAGTGGAAAAGAACAGAGAACCCAGAAATAGATCCACACAATTATGCCCAACTGATTTTTGACAAAGCACAGAAAAAATGCAAGGGGGAAAGAGCCATTATAACAAATGAAGCTGAACAGTTGGTTCTCCATTGTCAAGAACACGAACCTCCACCTAAGTCTCACATCTTAATAAAAAATTATTAAAAATGGATGATTATTTTAAATATAAAGCATAAAAATGTAAAACTTTTTGGAAAAGAGCAAAGAAAATCTTTGGAATCTAGAATTAATCAAAAAGTTCTTAGAGTTGACATTAAAAACAATGAAAGTCAGGCACAGTGGTAACTACCTGTCATTCCACTATTTGGGACACAGAGGTAGGAGGATCATAAATTCAAGGCCAGCAAGAGCAACTTAAGGGACCCTTGTCTTGAAATTAAAAATAGAAAGGGTTGGGAATATTGTTTAGTTGGAGAGCCTTGCCTGGCATGTATAAGGCTCTGGGGTTCAATCCCTATTGCCACATACACACATGTACATATCCCAAACCAAACAAAACCAACAAAAAACCCATAACTGATAAAATAGGAAAATGATTGAAAGGAAAGTGATCACAACACTCGGAGAGACCAAGAGATCTTCATTGCAGTAGTGCAACAGAGGAGAAAGGAAAGAAAGAGAAGTAGGGGAGGGGGTAGCTGGGGAAGGCTTTTATAGCCCTTCTGCTGTGCTGCCTAAATCTAACAGGGTCTCTGGGTTTGCAAGCTGCCTTGTTGGCACACAAGGGGGTTAAGTGCTTGGCCTTGAGCAGCAGGGCCTTGTTCAGCTTTGAGTAGGGGGGCGAAGCGCTCAGCCTTGAGCCGGGGCTTGGGCGTTTGGGCTTGAAGCAAACAGGTGATAAAGAACCAGAGGGTTAGAGAAGCCAGGTCATCCTGCAGCTAACTTTGTTTGGCATGCCCTGCAGACAGCTTACTCAGCCTGTCCTGCACGTAACAATGATAAAAATGAACTTGATCACAATTAAAAAGTTCCCATGGAAAAGATTCTTTTAAGAGGATGAAAAGACAAACTATTGGAGAAATACATACAGGCCATTATATAAATACACATAACACTATTAATTTTATATATATATATATATATGTATGTATATATATATATATTTCTATTAATATTTAGACTCCATAAATGAATCTCAAAACTAAACATTAGAAAAGTAAACTTTCCAATTAGAAAACAGGCAAAAGACAGTAAGAGATGCTTCAATGAAGAGGATCTGTACATGACAATGAGCAGTGAATTGCTGCTCAACCTCATTTGTCATCAGGGAAATGCAAATGAGAACCACAGTGAGATACAACTGTACACCTATCAGAACAACTGAAATGGAAAAGTCATGATGACAGCAATCGCTGAGCAGATTAAGAGAAACCGATCATTCATACATGGTGCTGGGAATGGAAAGTATTAACTCCAATTCAGAATATCTTTTGGTCATTTCTTTAAACACTAAATATACAACTACTGTATGACTCAGAAATTATATTCCTAGACATTTATTTCATAGTAATGAAAACATGTTCACATAAAAACGTGTGCATGAATGTCTGTAGCAATTTTATCCCTAATAACCCAACACTAGAAACAAACCTCATTTCCTTCATCCTTACCATGAAATACTCCTCAGCTCTAAAAAGGAAAAAAGTATTAACACATGCAACAACCTGGAGGAGTCTCCAGAGAACTATGCAGAGTCATCGAACGATCTCAAAGAATTAAATACAGTGTGATTTAATGACACTGATTTAAATGACATTTTTAACACAACAAAGTCATAAAACAGAGTGCAGATCAGTGGTTGCTAGGGGTTAAGTAGGGAGTATAGGTGGCAGGGAAGTAGTTATCAATGGGCAACCTGAGAGATCCTTGTGGTGATGTTTTTTATTTTGACACTATCAATGTCTCTTTGCAGTATAGTATATACGGCGTAGTTTTTCAAGTTGTTACCATTGAGAGAAGTCAGGTACAGGGTCTGAGGCTCTTTCTGCTTTATTTTCTTACCACTGCATATAAATCACAATTATCTCAAAAATTTAAAAATATTAATTTAAAAATGCTCTGTAGTATACAAATAATTCACCATAAAGGGCGCTACTTATATATCATGGAGGTGCCTGTCTTATTCTAGGCCACGCTCCTGAGCTCCACCATTGACCATTGTTGCAGCCTGGGGGTGACTGTCGCACTGAGAAGGCATGAACTCTGAGCAACACTATGGATTAAGATCACCAGGACTTGAGGAGGAGCTGGGTTCGGGGACTGGAGAATAGTAGTACCAATGTGTATCCACCTTCCTCCTTTCTTCCTCTAATATCTTGAAAAACTAAATTTATTTTGACAACTTTCTGAAATATTGCATCTAACATATTTGAATATAATGATAAGAATTTCTCTAGGGTTGGGGATGTGGCTCAAGTGGTAGCGCGCTCACTACCACTGGGTTCGATTCTCAGCACCACATAAAAAATAAAATAAAGATATTGTGTCCACCTAAAACTAAAAAATAAATATTTTTTTTTAAAAAAGAATTTCTCTAAACCCGTTAACCAAATATTAGTTAGGGTGTATGTTATAAAGGCTTAAAGACACTTCAATGTTTCTCACATTCGTGCTTCCTTAAAAATCAATATTCATTTCACACAATTTCCCCAGAAATGTCTCATATTTATTTTCCCTATCGTGTCCAAGCCAAGGACAGTCTTAATTACCATCTTGTACCTCTGAGATTCCAATCACAGCATCGTGGTACACATCCCTTACTTTTTTTTGCCTGTTTCCTCTTCCTAGAGAGGAACTAAGACGGACTCTTTAAGAAATCCCTGCTGTCATCAACAATCTTCTGTATTCCATTCTGATTATATCTTTCTTTCACATTTTACTCAAGCTACAATCTTGCTTCGTCTTCTCTTTCCCTGTTTACTTTAACCATGGGACTTGACGGATACCCTCTTTCTGTCCCCACATGGGAGGCAAACTACTATTTCTTATCATTTTATTTCTTGCCTTGGAAATAAAATAATAGATAGATTTCCACTTCACTGTGCACTTTCTTCTTTAAAAAAAAAAAAAAAGAAAAGAAAAGAAATCTCCACAGAGCTAGATGGTTGGTGCAAAGTGCTTTGTAGATCAGAAATCTCAGTCATTTTTTTTTCATGGATGTGAAGGATGCCTGAGTGAATATATGGAATCCTCATTCCTATCTTTAAATGCTTAGAGAGAGGCTTCATATAAAAAGGAATGAAATTTAGAAATATGTGGGATTAAGATGAGGTCTCTCTGGAGTCCTGTGCCTGGTATCCCAGATGCTGCTGTATGCTGAGACTGTTGGGTTCCATGACGTTCATAGATGCCCACCCAGTGCCCACTGTGAGCACCTGTGTGGGTGGGGAGGTGCTGGTGCAATTTAAGTGGTCTTGTTCTTTGCTTTCCTAATGAGACAGACTCAGCCATCAAAGTCTTGGATTACCATATCGCTGGAGCTGTGAGAGCTCTGAGGTATTCATGAGATCTGAATTTGGTTCCCCAGAGCCAACCGTGATTGAGAGTAAAACCCCCACTTAAATCAGTGTGTGTCAAAGAGCTTATTTTAAAATCCAGAGAACTTCTGGAATCCTAGACTTCCTGTGAGAGAAACTGGGAACCAGAAATGTTAAATGTCAGGTGCTTTCTCCAAGTCTTCCCCTCTCCCTTTTCTCTGTCTCCCTTTCTCTTTCTAACCACTTGGTCCCTTCTGTCCATTCTCCCACGTGCATGCTCCTCTCCCCTCCTCCACCCCACCTTGTCATTCCCACTTTCTTTCTCTGTAGGCTTATAGTTCAAAATGTCTTCCAGCCCCAATTTTTTTACCATCATTTTCCTATGTAGCCTTCTCCATCTCTTGGAGTACAATTTCAAAAATTTTCAGGAAAAAAAATTGGTCCTGATACTCTCCATAAGAGCTAACTATAGATTTCTGGGAAAAGGGACCCTTCTCTGGATCTCATCAGTGGCCCTCTGAGATCTAGGGTTTCTCCCTCACCTGTGGCAGGTGCTATGGGTAAGATAAGATTACCTGAACATAATGGAGTACTTTTTTCAAAATATTTGCTTGTTCAATTATTATATCTTGCAATATTTTCAAATAAAGCTTAAACTTTATTATGGAGAGAATGGATACTTCCTCACAATTCAGCCTGATCCTTCATCCTCCTGTAGCAGAGTCTATAGGAGCTGCTATGTAACTGTGAGTATCATGGTATTGGGCAGAGTTAGGGTGAAGGAAAGAGCAATGGGTTGAAGGTTATAAATCCAATGATTATAAGGCCTAACATGATCCCAACTCACTTTGTGACCTTGGAAAAATGATATAATTTTCTGGGCTGAATCATCCATACCACATGATAATGGTGTAAAGTTTGTTGCTCAGTGAAAGGAAAAAAATCCTGTAAGAATATATGGAGTCCAAGACTCTTGAGGTTAACTCCACATGAGTCCAAGTGATGCAGGATGAAACCACGGCTGTAGCTGACTTTAAGGCTTCTTCTGGCTCTGATATTCTGGGATTCAAGTCAGGAGAATTTGGGGTCCTTAGAAAACATTCACTTATTCAAGAAGAAAGCTGACAAGATCCAAGATGTGGCACTAGAAATTTTCAAGAGAAATTTATTAAGACAGGTTCCAGGGTTTCAGAATCTAAGCTGAGAGCAAAGATGGAAGGAAAAGTCAATACTAATAGGAGTGGGAGGTAGTGGGATGACCCAGTGAGAAGCAGGTTTATGTAATATGGATCCTATCATGATCGCCAACAGAAGGAAGGCCGAGGAGCTGACCTCCACTCCCAGGCAAGGTGAAATAAGTCTTCTGGCCTTAGCCACATTATATAATAAAGTAGTAAAAACAAAATAACACTAATGAATATAATTAATAATACATAATAATGTGTGTTTTATCAAATAATATCAACACATGAAAGTACCAAGATGGCACATGGTACATAGTAGGCTGTTTTTCCTCTCCCCTTGAATTGCGATACAGTTGAAGTACTACTTAGACATCTTCTAATCAACTTCTCTAAAGATTTTACCAGCTGAGTAGATAATAAGGCAAGGTCCTAGGAAAATTTCTATGATGTGTGTACAGGACAGATGCTCACAGAGAAATACCTTAGAATAGCTCATCCCAACACTGTCCTTGTTATGTTTTCTAATGCTTTGTGTATGTAATATCTAATAAGAAACTGATTCTCAAAGACATTCTGCCTCCAAGCACTCTTCCTGAGGTTGTTAGGAGATCTGAACTTGACAATTTATATTTAACTACACAGATCTGAGTGTTTGGTTGAGAATAGGGTCAGAATTCTACCCCAATTCTCATCTAATTGAAATAACAAGCAAGACATGGCAAATAGAAAATTGTCTTGAAAAAAATATTAGGTCATTAATTCTTGGTATTTAAAAATGTTACTAGGGGGCTTGGGATGTGGTTCAAGCGGTAGCGCGCTCGCCTGGCATGCGTGTGGCCCGGGTTCGATCCTCAGCACCACATACAAACAAAGATGTTATGTCCGCTGAGAAATGGAAAATAAATATTAAAAAATTCTCTCTCTCTCTCTCTCTCTCTCTCTCTCTCTCTCTCTCTTTCTAAAATAAAAAAAAATAAAAATGTTATTAGTATTTTAGTTCACAAATTCTAGCAAACATATCATTTGGATAATAGAAACTCTTCTAGTAAATTCAACTATAGAAGATCGAAGAAAATTATAAAGCTTATAAGAAAGTATTGGCCCAAAGATAGGTCAAACTAAAGACAATAGGATCTTGAGCAGCTCATAGAGTATAAGAAAAACAGACTACATTTTCCTTGAAATTCCAGAAATGTCAAAAGAAAAGTTGTACTTCCTTTCTTTAAGTGAAACCATGTTACTTGAATCTTCAATGAGTAATATTCATAAATTGTGAATGATGAGTTCTCTTTTCATTCTTCAGAGCCAGCTCACAAAGTTGGTATGAAGAACAGAATATAAATAAATCTAAATGTTGAAATTTTAAAATGTGTATAGAGGTGAGAGCAGTTGAAGGGGAGAAGGAAGAAGAAGAATGGGAAAATGCAGGAGGGCTAATTTCTTCCTCTTATACAGTCTAGGGTCAAAACCCAGACTACTATAAATGAGTCAATAAGTAGAGATGAAGGACTTATAATTTTAGGGTGGCAGGGAAAGACATTTCTATACCTTTCTTTTCTCAATAATCACCCAAAGCAAAAAAAGAAGAAGAAATACAAACCCCAACTCTGACAACACTGGAGAGAAGATATGGGTAATAATAAGCCTAAGAAGGAAGATGGATGACACAGGGATCAATGACAAGACTTCCTCCAAAGAGGCCCCACTGGGAAGCAAGTAGGGTCCTAAGGGAACACTGAGAGTTTGAAAAAGAGGTGGGTTATACCCCAAGTCTCCACTTCTATTCCTCCTATCTGCAGTAAGAGAAAACAGAACCAGGCAGGTTCTGGGCTCAGGAACTCCAAGCCCAGAGACAGCAAGTAGAAGAAAGATGGAGATGTAAAACTTTTGATGTACATCTGGCATTTTTCAAAAATTCAAAACCTAAAAATTGGCATATTAAAGATTAATAGCCACAGTCCCCCGCTACCATCTCACCTCACCACTACAGAGCACAGGCAATATCTGGTTTAAATCACTCAGGCAAAAGATTAAAGGATTCTTTCCTAGGAAAACAGACTCATCCCAGAATAAAAACTCACAGATCCTAACATCTGGGGAACTCCCATGAAGAGCTGGCTCCTGCTTACCATGAAACCCACTGGATAATGAGTCATGTCCAAGAACTATCCAGAATTTCAGAGGAACATGAAAGAGCAGAAGGAGGAATCCCAGCATCCTAAAAGGAAAAGAAAAATCCAGGAGAACTGAAAAAAATGTGGAAATTTCCTAGAAAGCAGAATAAAAGACGGATGAATAGTAGGAGAAGGAAAATATTGGAGGCCCAACATCTGGATAATGGGAGTTTGAGGGAGAGAGGAAAAGTGGGGTAAATTTATCAAAGAAATAATACAAAGAAATTTTCTTGAAATACAGGATGTGTTTCAAGATTGAAAGGTGAGACTAATTGCCCAGCTCAGTGAATAAAAAGTGTGTCTATCAAAAAGCCATATCATTGCGAAATTTCAAAACCCCAGATATAAAGAGAAGATTCCAAAAGCTACAAGAGTGAGAAGGAGAAAACCAAATCATGCACAATGGCTGGGCATAAGAAGGGGATTGTATGTAGCCCTCGGAACGCTCATGGAGATTTTTTTTCTTCTGATTGAGGCTTCCTTTCTCGTGAAGGCTCACTTTCTGAGTTTTATCCCTGAATTCTTCCCTCACAACCTCTCTTGCTCTGCCTATCCAAGACCTTCCTAGAAAGTTCTATCACATCATATTCAAAACAATCTCTTCTCTCCTTAACTCATTTCCACATCCGACACTGTGACAGAGGAGTGTATACAGGACCTGGACTTGCCTCCCAGCCGTCTCTTCAAACATCATCTGAACAGGGTGGTGGTCGAGCGTGGATTTCCTCAGTGTATACCAGTGGACCTCAGTTACCAGAATCTCTGCAGACATGATTGACAAGTCTTCCTCCTGCTTGGAGCCATCTCCGTCCCCTCTGGTGATAGAAGGAGATGATGACATCAGTTAGGTAGCGACTTCTACAATCACAAAATATTGATTTAACCTA
Source organism: Urocitellus parryii (assembly GCF_045843805.1). Classification (NCBI taxonomy): domain Eukaryota; kingdom Metazoa; phylum Chordata; class Mammalia; order Rodentia; family Sciuridae; genus Urocitellus; species Urocitellus parryii. The sequence goes on from NC_135535.1 coordinate 68,493,377, forward strand.
GAAACACCATATGAGAGTTCTGCTGATTCCCACACAATAGAGCCATCCATACCTTAGTACTATCGAGCTGTGAAGAGAGAGCAAGGATCTGCTTAGGCAGAGAGCAAACACTGGTGAGCAGGCCTTATGACTGAGAAACTCTTAAGCATGTGAGCTTAAGTTTATGTATTTTTACAAAATCAAAATCCCTCTCTTACTTTGTTCTCTTTCTCTACTCTCCAATATTTCCCTTGTATTATGGGGGATAATGATGATGGCCTCTACCCTGGGATCACATTAGGCTTGTATTTCTGGTTCCTTCCATTATCATTTAATTATTCCCTGGGGTTTTAGGCTATATCCTGATAATCTACAGATGGCAGAAACTATTCAATGTTCCCATCTTGTATCATTCAGCTTTTGCTGCATAATAAGCTGCCCTCAAATTTAATGACTTAAAATAGCAACCATTTTTTAGTTTATGACTCTAGATTTCAGCAATTCAAACTGGGTTCATCCGGGCAGTTCTGGCCAGGTGGCTTGGGATTTGGCTGGGGGTAGAGCTTGGTTAAGACAGCCTATCTCTACTTTACATGGCTTTTCATTTTCTAGAAGGCTCTCCTGGGAATAGTGACATGGTAACTACATTGTTCCAAGAGTGTAAGATTAGAAACTGAAAGGCCTCTTGAGGTCTAGCATTAAACCTGTTCGTTGTCCTTTCTACCATATTCTATTTATCAAAACACATTGCAAGATTCAAGGGAACCCCACCTCTTCATGGAGGAACTGCACAATATTATGGCCATTTTTACAATGCAACATATTTCAGGAAAAAAAAACTGCAAGTAGAGGAGGAAAGAAATAGACAACTTTTACTTTTCATTTATATCATACCATTTTGCTAAAATTTTTAAATTCATGTATATTACTTCTATAATAATGATAATAATTGTTTTGGTCAGCTTTCCATGGCCATGATAATATACTTGAGAAAATCAACTTATAAAGGAGAAAGGTTTTATTTTGGCTCATGGTTTCAGAAATTTCAGTCCATGGTCCTTTGATCCTATTGCTTTGGGCCTGTGGTAAGGCAGAACATCTTGATAGGGAGCTTGTGGTAGAGCAAAGTGGCTCACCTCTGGTAGCCAGGAAGCAAAGAGAGAGGGGAATGGCTGGGCTACCAATGAGCCTTTGAAAGGTACACCCTCAGTGACCTTCCTCCCACTAGGCAACAGTGCAACAATTTGGCAACCAAGTCTTTAAGACCCGAGGCTTTGAGAGACATTTAAGATCCAAACCATAACAATAATATTAAAATATGATACCAAACATGTCTATTACTTTAGTTACACATTGAGATAACAACATAATTCATAATCTAATCCACTTTTTATTATATATCTATATATCTATATTTCATTTATATGTGGTGCTAAGGATCGAACCTAGCGCCTCGTTTATGCTAGGTGAGCACTCTACCACTGTGCCACAACCCCAGCCCCTACTTTTTTCTTTTTCTTTCTTTCTTCTTCTTCTCTTCTTTTTTTTTGGGGGGGGGGCGATACTCAGAACTCAGCCCAAAGTCTTGTGATGTCAGGCAAGCCCTCTGCCACTGAACTACTTCCCCAGTCCTTTTTATTTTATTTGAAGACCGGATCTCACTAGGTAGCCCAGGCTGGCCTTGATCTTGTGATCCTCCTGACTTGGCCTACCAAGTAGCTGAGTTTACATTAGCACCACCCCACCTGGCTAATCCACCTACACTTTGAAGAAGCCATGATTGAACACCTAATTCAGGGTATGTCTTTGGACCTCTTATAATTTTCAGACCAAAAAAATGTCAGGTTTTGCACGTGAAAAACTTCCAGCTTGGCATGTGATAAGTCCTTAATGAATGTTAAATGAATCTGGATCTGAATGAGAAGATGGGAGCAGAAAAAGATGTAGGAATAAAGGAAAACAGTCTTAAAATTTTCTTCTATTACTTTACTGTTTATAACCAAGTTTTATCATGGCAACTTGAACTTCAGTGAGCAAGAAAAAGAGATTAAACTCCCACACACTTGTAGCGTGGACTGTTGCATGAAATAACAGAGGTGCCTATTGCTGCCACGATAGCTGGGAATTATGGCCCAGGGCAGAATCAACCATGTTCTTAAACTCCAGGGCTGCAAGTCACCAATCTAACCAAGAAACCACGAATCTTTAGAAATGCTGGGGTGCTCCTCATCTATGTCAAGTGGGGCCTTGGAGAAGCACCCAAAAGAGCTATTTAAAAAAAAAAAAAATGTTCTTTCTTCAGCAGCTGCAACACAAATTAGCAATGCACAGAGAGTGGCCTCTTAATTTTGTTCAATAAACTCCATGTTCAGTCTGGTGCTCTTACCAGTTCTCCCTGTTTCTCCAAATTAAAAATGGATACCTAAAAACAAGAAAAATATGTTACAGAAATTCTTGCAGATTCTTCATTGGCTGATTTTCAGTCTAGAATAGGTTTTCCTAAATCCTATTTGTTGTAATGTTTGCGAGAGTAGGCTGGCTGTTTATTTAATCGTCATTGGAAGTCCTCCTGGCCCTTCCCAGGAAGGTCAAAGAGTAGCCTGTTATTTTGATGCCTAATGTAACTGGACAAAAGGAAATTGCTTTCATCGTCTTTGCTTTGCTTTTCTTAATTGAACTGAATGTCAACTTTCCACTTGATGTTTCCCGACAAACACTCATGTTCCTAATGCAACTAGATTAGATCAATCTGCATCTGTCTCCATTGTACCCTGGGATTGCATAAACTTTGAATATATATTTATTTTGTGGATTTCATTTCCATGTTAATTAGAATGCAGGTTTCTGGAATTTCTTTTTTGAGTATAGTAATCTTCTTAACAGTCAGCCTGGTGGAAACAGCTGTGTGCTGTTTACTGTAGAAAAGATGATGTTCAGGGCTGGAGTTGTAGCTGAGAGGTAGAGTGCTTACCTAGCACATGGGAGGCACTGGGTTCAATTCTCAGTGCCATAAATAAATAAATAAATAAATAAAATAGAGATCTATCAACAACTATAAAATATTTTTTTTTAAAAAAAGACCTGATTTTAAAAAGAAAAGATGATGTTCATTTCTCTGATGATGTTCATTTCTCTGATGATGTTCATTTCTCTGATGATGTTCATTTCTCTGGCAATCATTGGATATGTACTTTCTAGATCAAAATTTGCACCTCCATTCTTGTTAATATAATAATAAGCATATGCTAATTTACTGAGACTCTCAAACTCACTTTTATTAGGTCACTCTGTTTTTAGGAAAGCACAATGCACGATAAAAATTACTGATAAGTCAATTTGAACCAAACTCTGTTCTCTATATAAGTAGATTTTTTTTAAAGGATGAATCATTTCTCTAGTTATGAAAGTTACCCATGTCAAGGGTGGAAAACCTGGAAAATAGACAATCCCATTATTGCTAACATTTTGATGACTTTCTTTCCATATACATATAATTGATGTTTGTAAGATACTTTTATGCTAAGCAGACAAATATGGTGTCAGTCCCAAAACACTTTTTCACTACCACTCTAGTCAAGAAGTTATTAGAGCTAGATGAGGTGGCACTTGCCTATAATCCCAGCAACTAGGGAGGCTATGGCAGGAGGATCTGGCAGATGGACACCAGTCTCAGTGGGACCCTGTCTCAAAATAAAAAAGGGTGGGGGATGTAGCTCAGTGGTAAAGTGCCCATGGGTTCAATCCCTAGTTTCTGTGTGTGTGTGTGTGTGTGTGTGTGAGAGAGAGAGAGAGAGAGAGAGAGAGAGAGAGAGAGAGAGAGTGGGGAGTGGGGGGAGACTGTGTATTGTTATTGTTGTTGTTCTTATTTTTGCATAACACAAAAACTAAAGCAAGCAGTCCAGAAGGAATCTGATGGCTCTGTGATATTATCAGGGCCTGGGCTTTCTCTATCCTTTCCCTTGTCTGTCACCCTTTGCATATGTTTTGTGTTCACATGTAAGCTGCTGAGCTTCAGTGAACATCTGCAAGTTCCCAGCAGAAGGGAAAAGGCCCAGGAGACAAAAAGGCCCATGACAAGTGATTCAGTTCTCTTTAAAGAGTTTTTCTAGAAGTCTTACTTGGTGACTTGCATTCCATTGGCCAAAGTTTAAACTTTCCTAGCTACAAAAGACATTAAGAAATATTTTTGTTGATTCAGTTTGGTTTGATTTGTTGGGTATGTTATCATATACAAAATCAGGATTGGTAGATAAAAATGGAAGAATAGATATTGGGTAATCAACTCACAAGCTCCACCACGTCCCTCGGGTATAGCTGTGTATGTCTCTTCAGGGCAACTATTATCGGTTATACCAGATGTCCTAAAAACTTCTCACCCTGAGAATTTTCTCTGTCTCTCTAGGGTCAGGCACATCCTCTCATCAGCATAGGTAAGGATCAGACAAAAGAATATTGAACCCCATCTTCTTAGGGACTCTGTCTCCTGCTGACTTTAAGGGAGAGAACCATGTTGGGAAGGCCCATGAGGCAAGGAGGTGAGGGTGGTCACTGGCTGACATTTAACAAGGGGCTGAGGCCCTCAGTCTACCCCCCCCCCCCAGTTACTGCATCCTGCTAACAGCCACTTGAGCATGGAAATAGATCCCTCTGTTTCTACCTCTGCTGACACTGATGGCAAACTTGTCAGAACCTGAAATCAAGGTCCCCAGTCGAGTCAGGCCTGACTCCTCATCACAGAAACTGTGAGATGATAAATATCTGTTCCATTAGGCTGCTAAGTTTGTGATAATATTGTTATATAGCAATAGATAATTAATACAAAGTACATGTCGATAATGTCCAGAAAAGAAAAGCAGAAAGTGAAATTTTTGTTTTGTTGATTTATAGTCGTGCCGGTAAAAAATTCCAATAAAAAATTCAGTATTTAACAGCATCCCTGGTCTCTTAAAAATGTTAAAAATAAAAATAAATAAAAGAATGAGATGGGGGAAATGGATTAAATTTTTGAAAACATATTAATGCATTTTTTTCTTGAACAAGAAGAAAACATATCTACTTATTAGTCTGTAATATAAATGGAAAACATTGTGGTTTTTGGTTTTAAACCTTCTGCAAACTTGTCAAAGATTTCATCAAAACTGATCCTTTTTCCATATTCATGTTCAATTCAGAGTGTAGCTATATTGGTCAACTTATGTTGTCAACATTCACAATTGATCCTTACATGGGACTATGTCATACCATAAGAGTCTGGAATGCCAAATATACCCTAAGAAAACCTAAATGATGGGGCTGGGGTTATGGCTCAGCAGTAGCTCACTTGCCTGGCATATGTGAGGCACTGGGTTGGATTCTTGGCACCATGTATAAATAAATAAAATAAAATAATAAAGGTCCATCAACAACTTTTATATATATATATTAAGAAAGAAAGAAAGAAAACTTGAATGATTCTGAAGAGTAGGAACTTACTTTCCAAACAAACCTGTGTAAATGACCCCTTTGTTAGGGGCTGACTATATAGCTTAAAATTCTCTGAATCAACTTTCAAGCAAAATACCATCATGTATTTAAGAAAGTAAGTGATAAAATATGCTAATTTAAAATGCATCTAGATTTTTTTTAAAAAATTAAAAGTAATTGCAACAATTGTTTAGAGCTTAAACCAACAAAAAAAAAAGTGTTTTTGTTTTTTCTCTTGGAGAGTACTATTTCACTACAGACATTTAAATTCTTGGTGCATGGTGATAATAGAAAGCAGACTGAATTTTAGTAAATTTGATATGGTTGGTCTGAGCCTGGACACATTCCACCCCATCCGTGGTGCACCAAGGTGAAGGAGACAGGGAGAGGTGAGAGGGTACCCAGGGAAGTTGCCTCTAATGAGCAGGGAACTGAAGGAAGAGGGAAAGAGCTGTGCCACCCCCTGGGGAGGATGATTCCAGTAAGGGGCAAAGGTTCTGAGGCCAGAATGTGACTGGTGTGTTGGAGGAACTGCAGGAAACCATGTGAGTGGAGTAGAGGACTGAGTGAGAGGAGGTGCTAATGTTAGAGAGGTAGCAAGTCTGGTGCTGGGGCAGGCTGATTGTCAGAGCCATGTGCACCAGTTTCCATGATATCCCTTTCTGCTGGGTGTTGTAGGCTCTGGCCCAGAGAAATTACACTGGATGTCCAATTGGAGAATTTCATCTGAATCAAGTATTTCCCACTTGACAGAACTCAGTTTCTCCATGTGGGAAATGGGGATAGTATAATTTATCTCCCAGGGATACTGTGCATTTTGCAGTAAATGGGCTCACACCAGTGAAAGTGCTTTGTAACCTATAAAGCATCAGGATGCCTCTCATTGCCATTGATGGGAGAAAGGAACTTCTCCTACCCTCTGTAGCTGGTCTAAGAATTAAATGGCATAAGACAGAGTAATAGGGGGAAATTTTAATATTTTTATGTGTATTGGGAGTCTTCAGAAAGAAAATTGAGATACAACAAAGCCATGGGGACCAAAATCTTATATATTGTTTTACACAAAAAACAATAAATTATGGGGATGTGATAAGGCAAAGGGGATTGGCTAGTGGCTCCAAATTGTGGAACATTATCTAGGAAGTGTGTGTGGGGAAACCAATGGGCAATAAGGGTTATTTTAGTAAGTTTGTTTGTACATGTCTACGTTGGCATTGATTCCCATCTCTGGTGATAAGAATGTTCTTCTCTTCCTGGCACAGGGAGGGCACTGTTCTCACGGGAAATTTTATGATATTTTTAGGGAGAAAGTGGGGAGGCAGAGAACTCTCTCTGTATCTGTGATTGCTCATATGCCTTCAGTTCAAGTCATCAATATGTGTAAACAACATGTTTTGGAGTGGCATGTTCTGGACCCCTTCACTATCAAAAGAGGTTGATGTTTAATTGTTCCAGAATGAAGGAAGTAGAGACTTTCTAGACCAAGGCCTCTTCGTCCTGCAGTTCTCTTCCCATGAGTACATGGGAAGAGAGGCAGCCTCTCTCCCAGCGGAGCCCTTGGGGAACCCAGCAGGCAGGCATGCTTCTCATTAGTGTGACAGGAGGCACATCACCACCCACAGTGATAACGGTTAACCAAGCTAAACAGTATAAGATAACCTTCATTTGCAAATCTGATGAGCAAAATTACATGGTTCAACTCTAATAAGGGGGAAATGAAGCTCGAGATCATTATTTCCACATCTAAGATTAGCAGCTGGAAAATATAATACATCTGTAAAATGACAGTGTCAAAGATACACAGCCTAGCATGATACCAGCGCTCACACACACACACACACACACACACACACACCCCGAAGAGGAATCGCTTCGAAATTAGGAGTAGAGACAAAGTCCTCTGAGAGGTGACTGCTCAATGCACACCATGCCTAACTCCAGAACATCACGTGTTGAATCCACTGGTAGAGGTCTTTGGGGGTAAATATCTGCTAACCAAAGGAAAACATGAGCTATCTTTCCATTCTTTTTCCTTTTATAGGTCGGAAGAATGTGTTCTTTGCCTGAAGAAATACTCCTTTTCTATAAATCAAGTAGGGACGATGGGGTTGGAAGGAACCAATGTGGGAGTAAGAAGTCATCGAAGAAGAAATTGAGTCTCTCCCTCAATCTTCATGGGATGTTTATTTCTGTGTCCTAGCTGGTAATTTACTGGAGGTCTTGGCTTCTAACAAGCCTGGGTTATAAACCTGTTTTCCATTCTCTTGTTTTGAGACCCGAGGCAAGTTATTTAAGATTTCTGTTTCTATTTTCTCATCATTCACTAAGAGATAATCAGAGAGAGACTGACTGATAGTGTTACCAGCTCAGTTCAGTGGGTTTCCTGTGCTCTCAAGAATCAGGCAGAGAGAGCAGTGTAACAGGAGCAAGGCTCTTGACTGGGGGCTACTGCTGAAGCAGGAACGGGGGCAGCATGACCCAGAGTATCAGGCCGGCTCAAGCAAAGAGCAGAGGTGCGCAGCATTTTTTTTTTTTTTTTTTAATTACAGGGGATTGAACCCAGGGGCACTTAGCCAGCCCTTTTTTTGTATTTTCATTTAGACAGGGTCTCACCGAGTTGCTTAGGGCCTCAATAAGTCACTGAGGCTGGCTTTGAACTTGTGGTCCTCCTGCCTCAGCCTCCTGAGCCACTGGGATTACAGGTGTGTGTCACTGTGCCCAGCAGGTGTGCAGCTTTGATGACATCTACAGGGCAGGCAGGAACTCAGTCTCTTGATGTCATCACATAGAGGTGGGATTTAGTTGCATTTCTGTGCCTCTTCATCACGCTTCTTCTGTTGCCATCTGAGGTCTCTACTGAGGTGTGTGTGTTGTTGTGTTAATAAGGAAAGGGGGGAGCTGAGTGGGTTACTTCAGTGACTATTCTGTATTTGGTTGGATCCTCACCACCTGAAATGTGCCTATTGCCCTCTGGGAAAGTCTGATATGATTTTCAGAATGGACAGACTATTGTTCTGTCTCAAAGGCCTTGTCTTGGTGATTTTGCTTTGTCTGGCTCTAGCTTCTTGGCATTTCTGCTGACCACAGAATCTCAAAAACGAAGTGACTTGTCTGCCTCCCATCTCCTGCAGGGTTATCTCACTCCTGTAGCTTGAAGGCTGGTTCACTTTTTAACCCCTAATTTTCTAGTATGATTGTTAGCCCCACAAGACTGTCTTATTTCCCCTCAGAGGTTTTATCCCTTGATCCTAAGGGGTCCGGTTGACTGTTCTGGTAGTGAGGATTAAATGAGAAAATGTCTGTGAAGCATAGCACAGTGTTCCATCAATGCTAGTCTTGGTATTATCATTGGGGACGTTCTTATCAGAGGGAAAACATGTGAGAATTAGAGAAAATAGTAAACCTTAAGAATCATTCTTAGTTTTCTGGGACTTATCTATCTATCATAAATCTGATATGACACTTAATGTACATAAACTTTTTCTTTAAGGAGTTTATTCAAAAAAAAGCACTAAATATACAGGAACAACATGAATGGTTATAGATTTTTTCACCCAAAGCCATGGAAGCCAAAGAAACTGTCACTTTTTTTTTTTTTTTTAATGCTCAGAGAACCTAGAACTCCGTATGGAGAGGAAAGAATCTTCAGGAACAGTGAGATAAAAATATTTTCAGAAGAAAGAAAAACAGGTATTTATGGTTAGCATACCTACTCTGAAATTCAGGAAGAAAATGATGCCTGAAAGAAATTTAGAACATTAGGACTGAAAAAAGGAGTAGCACAAATGGTAAATATCTGGGTAAACGCACTAGACTTAAGTTCTTTTTAAAAGGTTTGATAACTGAAAGCGAATTCGACATTGTGTGATAGATTCTGAATGAACACAGATTGAGGCACGAGACAGCCACAACGTAAAAAGGTAAAGGTCAAAGGAACTGTAAGGTGGTAAGATTTCCACATTCCACACTTAGTGGTGAAATACTGATTCTAAAAAGACAGTTGAATGTTAATTATTTATGTGGAATCACTCAAGCAGTCCCTCAAAAGACATGCAAAGCCATGTGTGGGGGAAACACAATAGACAAATGGAAATGAGAAGGGAAAGGGGGCAGCTCAGTGGTGGAGTGGCAGAGCCCCATGTGAGGTCCTGGGTTCAATTCCTACCAACACACACACACACACACACACACACACACACATGCACATGTCTGAGTCCAGCTCCAACAGGGGGTCTCAGGCGGCGGAGAAACAACACAGACACAAAAGTGAAGGTGCTGAATCCCCGCCTTTACTTGTGAAGTTCATCATATGTACTTTTCACTTTGGCAGGCTCACAGTATTTTGTGGTTACAAGACAGGAATCATTATTCAAAGAAACAAAATATTACGCAGCTACGATTAGAAATGAAGAATGTATCTTGGCTTACGCATAAGCAAGCATGTTTACTTTCAGTTCACGTTTTGCTTTGAGCTGTTTCTGCTTAGTTAGCTTTTAATAATAGTTTGAAATGTCCCAGACTATTGGCCTATACCTTGACTATTCTTTCTTGACTTACTGACTAGAACCGGCGCCACGGTTATGGCAAGTGGTTAACTTGAAAAGAGAGGCTACTAATTTTAATCAAACAAGAGTGAGGGCACCAAACCATTGTGCACAGGAACAAGAACAAGTTGCCCAGTACCAAGTACTAATCTGTCTTCTTAATATTAATTCTTCTTTAGATTTTAATTTAATTTCTCAAAAACTTCCTTGATTGTTTTTCCTACAGGGATTTTCTCATTAAACATTAACAATTTACATTCCACAGCTGAATCATTGCATTTAGAACAAACAGATTTATTCTTTAGAAGTAGTTGCATTAATTGGGAAAGTCATGTTTTTTCCTTCATACTTAATGGTCATATGAGAAGTCACAACTATACTTATTAAAGGAATACAAAAACAAATCAGCCCATTCCCAGAAACATACTGCGCTCCTCCAGAGGATGGACGCCTTGCGCCATCCACCTCAGTAGGGCCTTGCCATTGCCTGAGTCAGGGGAGGGACGCAACACACACACACACACACACACACACACACACACACACACAATAGCATGGAATACTATAAAATGTTCAAACCATCCAAGAAATGGACGAAAAGAAGAAATAGAGAATCGAACAAAAAACATAAATAGAAAATAAATATGAAAATGATAGAGATAAACAAACCCAAATGTATCAGTTGTTGTAAATGCCCTAAAGAAGAGGACAGAATTTTTTTGTTTGTTTTTTTTCTGTAACAGGTAAATAGTAAATATTTTAGATTTCTGGAGAGCCAAACAGGCTGCCGCAACTACCTGGCTCTACCACTGTGGCACAAAGCCACGAACAACACCGAAGTGAGTAGATTGGGCTATGTTTCAACCAAACCTCATTTACTAAAACAAGCGTCGGAAACAAAATTATAAAATTATAATAGAAATTATAAAATGTATGTTCTCGCGACTACCATGGAAGGACACTAGAAATAAATAACAGAAAGATAACAGGAAAATCTCCAAATACTTGGAAAATTAAACAAAATCACTTCTTAATGAACCATGTCAGACAGAAAAATCTGTAGGAAAACTAGAAAAGATTTAAAACTAAACAAAAATGAAAATGTAACTTATCAAAAATTGTGGAATGCTTAAAATAAAATAGTCTATTTCAGAGGGAAAAAATTGTGGGCTAAAGACAAAGCAGGCCTTGAGGTGAAATTATGGCATTAAGTGCTTGGATTAGAAAAGAAGAAATTTCCTCCAACTAAGAAAAAAAAAAAATCTGCAAGATGGAGACCTAGGAAAGTTCGTGGTTTAATTCAGTCTGAGTCTGAACACCTGAGAACCCGGAGACAGTGAAGTCAATCTTAGCCCCAGAGTAAGAGAATATAAAATGTCTCAGCTCAAGTAGTTAGGAAAAAAAGGAATGAATCTCTTCTTCCTCTGCCTTTTATCTATTCAGGCCCTCAACAGGTTAGATGATGCTGATCCAAATTGCAGAGGGCATAGTCTACTGAGTCCATCAATTAAAGGGCCAATGACACGTGGAAACACGCTCATAGATGCACCTAGAAACAGTGTTTAATATGGGTGCCCTCTGATTTTTGTATTCAAATTGATACAAAATTCAGTAGTCACAATGATCAAGTGGGTTTATCCCAATAGTAAAAAAACTGGTTCAGTATTCAAAAATCAATCAATGCAATTCACCATATTAAAACCTAAAGAAGAAAAACTATAATTGACAAAGAGCATTGGAAAAAATTAAACATTAATTCGTGATAAAAAAATTGAGCAAACTAAGAATAGAAGGTAATTTCTAATAAAAGGCAATTTAGCAATATAAAGCATCTACAAAAACCTACATAAATGGTAAGCTTAGTGGGAAAAGGCTGAATTTTTTGACCCCTTAATATCAGAAATAAGGACAGTGATCCCTCCATTTCTTTAGGGAAGGGTTGGTTCCAGGATCCCCCACAGATACAAAAATCCATGGATGCTTAAGGTCCTTATGTAAAATGATGTAATATTTGCATATGATCTAACCACATTCCCCTGTATATTTCAAATCATCTCTAGGTTATGATTTCCAATAATAATACCCAATACAATGTGCAATGTGAATATTTGCTAGACTGTATTATTTAGGGAATAATGGCAAGGAAAAAGTCAGCATGTATTCAGTTCAAATGCAATTGATTTTCAAATATTCTCAATGCATGATTAGTTGCATCTGTAGGTGTGGACAGCTGTGTATTCTTTAGGGGCGTATGTTTAGATGGAAAAGCTCTAAAACAAAGCAAGGAATTTATTATTATCCAAGCTCACTTCTAAAAAGAGATAGGGAGGACATTATAATCAAAAAGGAGCAAATAAGACTGTCGGGTGTGTTGGCAATAGTTTATTTCTTGACCTAATCATGGGTATACATGTAGAACTTTTTCAAGTCACAACAGTTAGGTTGTATACTGCATTTGTTCTATGTGCTTCCCTGTATTTGCATTATATTTTTCAATATAATGCTGAAGAAAAAATGAATATGTTCTTTTTGTGTTATGGTACTAGAGATCAAACCCAGGGTCTTGCTTATGCTAGGCAGTGTTTGCAGTATAGGGGATGAAACCCAGAGCCTTGCACATCATAGGAAAGTACTCTACCACTGAGCTATGTCCTCAGGCAAAACCTTTTCAATGTTAGCTTTATTAGAGACAAAATTTAACAACTTGTTTCTCATAACTTCCTATATTCCTATATTTTTAATATTAATACCAACTATTAATAAGCAGAAGTAATAAATTGCCCTCAATAGCTTTTTGAAAATTATTTTTCCTTATTAGATACCAATAACAGTAGAGTATATTTTGATATATACATAACATGGAGTATAACCTATTCTAATTATGACTCCATTCTTGAGGTTGTACGTGGTATGGAGTTTCACTGGTGTGTATTCATATGTGAACATAGGAAAGTTATGTTCAATTCATTCTCCCATCTTTCCTATTTCCATCCCTCCTCACTTCCTGTCATTCCCTTTTGTCTAATTTAATGAACTTCTATTCTTCCCTCCACCCTTTGTTGTATGTTAGCATCTGGATGTCAGAAAAAAACATTTGGCCTTTGGCTTTTTGGAATTGGCTTATTTCACTTAGCATGAGAGTCTCCAGCTCCATCCATTTATCCACAAATGCCATAATTGCATTCTTCTTTATGGCTGAGTAATATTCTATTGTGTGTATATATTTTTGTATATATGTATACAAAAATATATATACACATACATATCACATTTTCTTTATCCATTGATCTGTTGAAGGGCACCTGGGTTGGTCCTATAGATTAGCTATTGTGAATTGAGCTGCTATAAACATTGATGTGGTTGTGTCAAGGAGTTTTTGTTTTAGTCAAACTAAGATCATGGTTTAGCTACTTGGCATGAAGGTGTACTCTTGGATAACTCCTGAGTCTTGGTTTTCTCATCTTCGTGGTGAGGCACAAGCTAGCAAATGGTCCTTCTTGTTAATCAGCTTTCTGTCACTATAACAAAATATCTGAGGTAATTATAAAGAAAAAAAAGGGTTATTTTGGCTCTCAGTTTTGGAGGCTCAGACCAACTGACCAAATTGCTTTTGGGCATGTGACAAGGTAGCACATTGTGGCGGAAGCACATGGTGGAGCAAAACTGCTTGCATCATGAGCCAGGGAGCACAGGAGAAAGAGGAATGGGCCATGATCCCACAGTTTCCTTCAAGGACATCCCCCCAATAACCTCAGGACCTCCTGTGAAACATCACCCCCAGAATATCACCCCACCTCCTAATAGTGCCAACTGGGAACCGTGCCTTTAACACATGGGCCTTTGGGGACACTCAACATCCAAACCCTGGAGTGAGCTCTGGGTGGGGCCCATTCCACATTTACAGTCATAGGAACATTGGTCAGTGATCTCCTTAGTCTGTTTTCAGCTTCAATCAAAACTCTGCCTGATTGAAAAACAATATAAGAAACTGGCCTTAATTACCTGAAAGCTTTTTATGTAAGTTCCTTAGAAGGTTATTTATAGCAGAGCCATTTAATATCATTAAGGTAATTTCATGTGCATTTAAAAAAAAAAACTTTTTAAAAACTCTAGTGAAGGTTTAAAATGACTTTCCTAATTTTTTAGGTTTCACTTGCTTAAAATATTGTTTAAAATTAAAATTTGGATCAAGGAACTAACAGGAACTTTGAAAAACAAGCATGAATAGCAAATTAAGACAACAAATGGGCCAAGGACCTGAACAGACACTTCTCAGAGGAGGACATACAATCAATCAACAAATACACTAAAAAATGCTCACCATCTCTAGCAGTCAGAGAAATGCAAATTAAAACTACTCTAAGATACCATCTCACTCCAGTAAGAGTGGCAGCCATTATGAAGTCAAACAACAACAAGTGCTGGAGAGGATGCGGGGAAAAGGGCACTCTTGTTCATTGCTGGTGGGACTGCAAATTGGTGCAGCCAATTTGGAAAGCAGTATGGAGATTCCTTGGAAAGCTGGGATTGGAACCACCATTTGACCCAGCTATTCTCCTTCTTGGACTATACCCAGAAGACCTAAAAAGAGCATACTACAGGGACACAGCCACATCAATGTTTATAGCAGCACAATTCACAATAGCTAGACTGTGGAACCAACCTAGATGCCCTTCAATGGATGAATGGATAAAAAAAATGTGGCATTTATACACAATGGAATATTACTTAGCAATAAAAAAAAATAATAAGATCATGGCATTTTCAGGGAAATGGATGTCATTAGAGCAGATTATGCTAAGTGAAGTTAACCAATCCCTAAAAAACAGAGGCCGAATGTCTTCTCTGATATAAGGGGGTGACTCAAAATGGGATAAGGAGGAAGAGCATGAGAAGAAGATTACCACTAAATAGGGAAGAGAGGTGGAAGGGAAAGGGAGGGAGAAGGGGAATTGCACGGAAGAAGGAAGGAGACCCTCATCGTTATACAGAACACATGTACGATGTTGTGAGGAGAAAAAAAAAAAAGAAGTGTGTCACATTAGATTGGGTAGAGAGAAGTGATGGGAGGGGAGGGGAGGGGAAGGGGGGATAGAAAGGACAGCAGAATAAAATAGACACTAGTATTGTTGTGGGTATATACGTGACTGTATGACCAATGTGATTCTGCAACCTGTACACTCAGAAAAATGAGAAATTATACTCCATTTGATTCAAATTGTACTGTCGTGTGTAACTAATTAAAACAAATTAAAAAATTAAAAAAAAAAAGACTGGTAAAAAAATCCTAAAATCAATCCTAATTTTTATCAGTACTATGTGGAAAATATAAAACTATGTAGGCAGCCTTCAGCAAAAGTGCTTGTAATAAAACTCTCTTTTTACAGAGTTAGGAAAAAAAATGACTCAAAACTTGAAATGTTATTAGGAACATTTATTCACTCCAAAATTCAAACAGTTTTTACCTTAAGGGTGAGTTGAGAATTGTCTAAAATATATAGTACAGTAGTCTATCTCTGTGTTTTTTTAACACATGCTGAAGTTTAAATTGGTATGTAGTAAAATCTAGAATCCCCTTCTTGGTGATCCCTTTTTATCTTTTATTTTATGCTTAGAAAATATTTCTCCATACATAACTCATCATATAAGTAATCTAATTTATTTACTTAATAAATACAGGGCATCTACTATGTGCAGACATTGTTTCAGGTATATGTCAGAAAATAGGACAGGTAAAATTTCCTGCCCTTATTTTTCGAGGACAAAGACAAAAAGTGTGGTAAGTATATGATGTATGTGAGAAGGTAATAAGGCCACAGGAAAAAACTAGTGCCGGCTTATGGAGATCCCTAGTGCCAGGACAGGGTCTAGCTGGTGGGGATGGTTGCAATCATGAAGAAAATGGTCAGAGTAGACCTCATTTAAGGAAACCACATTAAAAGAAGATGATTTAAAGGCGATAATGGAGTAAAGCACATACATATTTGGAAGAAAAATATTCTAAGCAAAGAGAACCATGAGTACAAAGTCTCTGAGGCCTGAGAGCGCTTGGAATGTTCAAGGAAGAGCTTGGAGAGCTCTCTGGCATGACCAGAGAGCAAAGTAGACACGGGGGAAGTGGCCAGAGGTGTGGTTACAGAAGTAAAGGTGGCCTTGTCTGATGTGGTGAGGACTCTGGCATTTACTCTGAGCAAGATGAGGGCCACTGGATTGTTGGTGATCTCACCTGAGTTTGGACAGGATCACTCTGAAAGCTGTTCTGACGAAAAAGAAAAAAAAAAAAAGATCATAGGAAAACCAGGGTAGAATGACCTGTTAAAAGGTATTGCAATCATCTAGGTGAGGTACGAGGGTGGGGACCACTGTGGAACATGGAGGTGGAAGAAAGTGATCAGATTTGGGACATATGCCAAAGTCGAGACCACAGGATTTTCTGATGGAAAGATGGAGCTGTCATTGAAGGGTTATGAAAAATAATATTCCTACAAGACAGTTCCCGGGAGAAACACGGAAAGACAGTGTGGCTCAGGGGAAGAGAGGGAAATTAGCCAAACATTAAACCTCTCCCAGTAAATCTTTTCCCAGTAACAATGGACCCGAGGGAAAAAGCAAACTTTCATCTCTTCCTGGGTTCATCCCCAGCATCTCCTCCAAAAGCAAACGTTCACCCCTTCCCAACCACAATGGGTCCTGATGGGAGGAGGCGGATACTGAAATGCTGGGCCCTGGGCTTTCACCCTTTCCCATGGCTGAAGAGTCCTGGAAGGAGAAAAGCCAGGTAACAACGGGTCCCAGAGGAAGGGACATTGTCAGATCAGGCGGGGCAGGCAGTGACCAAAGGAGGCAGATTTAAAAGGGCCGCTGAACAGGCTTTATTGAGATACACTTCCTGGAGGAACTCGATCAGACCCACAGAGGGGACAGGGGAAGGGTCTGAGGAGAAACCGCATAGAAGCTCGACCGGACTGGACTTTTATGGGGCTTACAGCAGGAAGGGAAGGGCCTGGGACAGGAAAAGGTGTTTCTAGGGTCCCTTGCCCCCTTGGAGTTGGTCAAGGGAGTTGGCTGAACTCCAGGATTGGCCAGGGGGTCCTGCTGATTGACAGGTGTTAGGAGATCTGGCTGATTGACAGGCATTTCTGCCAGCATCTGATTGATGTTGTTTTCCGGAGTGGGCTGCTTTGTTCTAAATCGCCACTAAGTCACCACCAAGTCGCCACCGACCTAACAGACATAAGCAAGTGAACCCTGAGCTCTGAGCTTTTCCCAGTGATCATGAGTTTTGGATTTTTTTACAACTTCTTTCCTGACTGCCCAAATCGACACATCCTGCCTCAGTCTCCAATGATTAATTCACCTTCATGGTAACCTATAAAACCCAGACTCCTTGAGGAACCTGCGGGGCCATTTCTGTACCCAGAAAATGAGTCCTTCTGTGCCTGATTGATTGATTGACTCTACTGTGGAATAGAGGAGAGCTTGCTGATCTGTTTGGGGTCTGCTTCCATCCCAGTTATTTGTATTTTCATTATGAGGCTGAAACCACATGGGTTATTTTTGCTTACGGTCATTAATTGAGATGAAGAAGAATACAGGCAGAGGAGAGATGGATAAGATTACTTCAGCTTGTGATAACTGAATGATAATGTTGAATAGTGCATTGGGTTGAAAAGTGTCTTTAGAGATGTAGTCAGGTAAATTAAGATGAAGTTATAATGAATTAGATGGGCTCTAAATCTTTATTAGAACCGTGGGGTACACAGAGAGGCATAGGGGAGAGTGCCCAGTAAGGATGGAGGCAGAGACAGGAATGGTATCTCTACAAATCAAGTAACACCAAGGATTGATAGCCAGAACTCAGGGAAAAGTGTGGAAGGACTTCTCCCTTAGACCCTCCAGAAGGAACCAATCCAGCTGACCCCTTGACCTTGACTCTTAGATTTCTGAACTGTGATGGAACAAACTTCTGTTTTAAGCCACCCCATCAGGGGTAGTTTGTTATGGCGGCCCTGGGAACCAACATAAGCAGTTTAGAGTAGAGTTCTGGACTAGAGATATCCATTTGTAAGTTGGAAACTTATAGGTAGTATTTAAAGCCATGGACTTAAAATTCAATAAATTTAATAAATTTGGAGGAAGGAAAATAGGGAAGAGGAGAGAACCAAGAACCAAGCTCTAGGCCCTCGACTTTAATAAGAGTTTGAGAAGATGAGGAGAATCACCCGTGAGGTAAGCGGAAAAGCTCAATGAGGTGTGCCTGGAAGTCAGATGAAGAAAGTCTTTTAGATTGAGAGTAATCAAGCAAGAGGAAAAATCAGAAGTCAGCACTGAATTGGTTGATATGATGGTCATTTGGAGAAGTTGACAAAGAGAGTTCTGTTGGAGTGCTGGAGAGAAAGCCTGATTGGTGAGGGGACTTAGGGGTGGATGTGAGGAAAGGAATTTTAAACAGGGTCTGTAGCAAAACAACATAATTTTGCTTTAAAAAGGAGCAGTTAAAATAGGATTTCCAGATAATTAATAGAATCAAGAGAAGGTGACTCTAAAATGGAAAAAAAAAATCACAGAATGTTTACAAGGGAGTATGAGGAAATAGGTGAAACTCTGCCCTTCAGGAGACTCAGGGACTGGGTGATGTCCTGTATGGAGAGGGATGGGATTGAGGCTGCGCTGTCCAGCAAGGGAGCGGGAGCTGCATGTGGGTGGAGAGCCCAGAGTGAGATGTACTACAAGTGAAAAGTACACTTCAGATTTCTGAGATTCAGGTAAGGAAAAGAATATAAAATGTCTTGATAGTTTTGTTGATTATGTAGAGAAAGCTAATGATCAGTTCTACCCATTTGAGATCTTGACCAGGATCTTCTGCTGGGACAAGAAACCAAATCAACGTAAGATCAATTAAAAATTTTATTAATTTTACATGTCACTAGGGACCTTCACAAGAGAGTAAAGAAGGATCCAAAGAAATGGCCATTGCTAGATGCTTTTACTTTCTAGTCAAAGAACAATACATCTGTGAATAAATAATAAGAAAAAAATGATTTCTGGGAAATCAGTAGGAGATATGGGGGGAGGGGGGCAATGGGGAACAGCTATTGGAAGATAAAGGTTCCTCTGTTACTGAACCAAGCCTGTTTAGCCTAATGCTCCGATGTGCCAATCACTGAAACAAGTTTTGCAAAAGAAAAAGTTTATTTGTGAGGAAGCAAAGCCTGGGGGTGGGAGACCCAAGTCTCAAATCTGCCTCTCCAAGAATAGAGTTGAGGAGTTTTTATGGGATAAAGAAGCAGGGTGATTTGAGGCAAGGGGAAAGATTATTAGAGGTGAAGTAATCAGTCATCTGTACAAGTATAGCGTCTTCACAGCTCTACACAGGTTCTATGTTCACAAAATTACCGTCTTAGCATTGCTGTGAGGGTAGAATTTTTCTGGCATCCTAATGTCAAAAGATCCCCCATCCCAAACCTTTGGAGGCCCAAATGAAGAGCTGATGGTTTTGATGAAAGCGGCCTTCAAGTCCTTGAAAAGTAACCTAGGCAACCTTTATCGTAATCCACATGCCAGAGGTGTTCTGTACAGCAAAACTAGTAGGAGCCACTAGTGACATATAGCACAGCTGTGTGACCTTCAGAATTGGTTATCTTTAAAGCCAACTAAAAGCATGAAACTAAGGGGGAGCCCAGAAGTTCAGAGTCAGAGAAGGAACACATTCCAGGGGTCAGGTAGTATAAATGAGAGCAGGCCAGCTGTGTTGGCTGGCTGACAGTTATCCAGGGTAGAATTTTGGCCTCTGGTGGGGTCTCGGAAACTTAAGTCTTATTCTTTTGATGGCCCTCAGGTCCTTGGGAGATACTTCTGAGTGGTAAAAATGAATGTTTACGATTGTAAGCCCTTCTTTTAGTAAAAGCACAGCAGATGGGTTGTGGCCCATTGAGCAAAGTCTTGGTTTTAACTCTAGTGAATTCATTCACGTCTACCATTCCCAGTTCCTGGTGACAAGGACTCTGCCCTCACCCTGGCACATTCGTGGGCTGCTCCATGTAGGAGAAGGTGGATCCGACAGCATAAACGCTGCCTGGTAAATAGAGGGGGTGGTGCGGATCTGAAGATTTCTCACTTAGGGAGGAAGCAAGATTACCCATGGAGTTCAATGAATTTGTGTAGAATTAATTTGGTTGTCGAGGATAAGGTAAGGATCTAAATAGATTTCTCCCCCGCCGATGATTAGCCAACCACTTGTCCCGGAATCATATACTGAGTAAGGGTTCCTTCCCATTGATGTGTGATGCCTTCAATTTCATGAAACAATTTCTCTGATTCTGGGCTGCCTTCTCCATTGGTGTGCCCAGGCTCACACCTGTCCCTCATTGAGTTCATTCTTGTAGCCACGTAGGACACCCTGTATGTTAGGGCCATCCCTACCTTTGCCTCTCTGAGAGTATCATGAGATACTCTCATGTTTCCTCTATTGTTATGATTCTAGGTGAAATTTTAAGATATTTAAGTTCCCAAAATTGTAGGTCACGGATTTTTCCTGCGGGAGGAGAATGTCATCTCTACTCTGTCTTCACTCTCTCTTTTGCTCTTCAGGATCTGGGCATATTTTTCTATTTATTGAATCATTTCTGTCTCTGTGTAACTTAATAAGGTTCCTCTTCTTCTTTCCTGGGGTTTTGATTTGAGGCTTGCATTGGTACTCCTAATATAATCCATTTCTTCCCATTCTAGTTTCTAGTTGGGAAAGCTCTGGATTTTTTTTTTTTTTTTTTTTAATAGGAACCTGGTACTTGCTCTCCATCACTTGTCAAAACTCTACTGTGTCCCAGGCCATGTGCAAGGGCTAACCTTTACAGCAACCCTGAGGAAACTGAAATTTGTTTGTTATTTTCATAATTTTTCAGTTAAGTTACCTAATATCTTCTCTGATTGCATTTCCAGTGTACGCGCAAAATGATAACCATGTCTCTGCCTTTTCAATAATTATAGCTTTATTTCCTTCTTTTGCCTTTTTTTTTTTAAAGGCAAACTGAACTTCAGTTAAGCCTGATTTAATGACTCAGGCATATCCAGAGGGAGATTAGCTATCTGCCCTTTGCTGCAATGCCAACAAATTACATTAAGCCCTTTTGCCCCTAATTGAACCTGTTAATACTTTCTGTTATTTTCCTAGGTATCACTTGTGTTTACTAGCTCCCAGCTACTTTACCTCATCTATTCTGCAGTTTCTAATCTAATAAATAATACACTGTTCCAGAGGCATAATTCTGGGCTGCTTTCCATGAGCAAAAATGCAGTTGGAGAGGTCCATTGGAAAGTGGTGTTTAAGGCAGCTGTTTTGAGTTCAAAAACATTCTCCTGCTCACCCCACATAGTTGGGGCTGCCAAAAGCCTGCCTTATGGACAAGGGGATGCTCCTGTACTAAGTTCAATTAAAAAGTCACCAGTATTGGGAGTTGGGAGACATGGATTCCTATTTCTACTATGAATTTGCAATAATTGTTATTTCTGCCTTCAAATAAATGGAATACTATGAGAATATTAATATCCATTTTTATAAATATCATGTCACAGTTTTGCAAATTTTTTCCCATGCATTATTTCATTTGTTCCTTCTGATAACCTTTGAACTGATAGGGCCAGGGAGTATCATTACTATTTTACACATAGAGAGAACTGAAGCCCAGGGGACTAGTTTGTGCAGATTCAGGTTTGAAGTTGAACCTGAGCTAGAAGCGTGGTCTTGTATTTTCTACTGCTCTTTCCTCTACACTGTCCTCTCTTTATACTTTAAAAGTCATCAAAGTCTACTTGGGAGGCTGAGGCAAGAGGATCAAGTGTTTAAGGCCAATCTGGAGTCTAGGCCACACAGTAAAAAAAAAAAAAAAAAAAAAAAAAAAAAAAAAAAAAAACTCCATCAAAGCAAATTCCCCCTAGATATTTTTACCTAGCTGGCAGATACACTGTCATGGCAAAACCACCAACCAGACCTGGTTAGGAAATACAATTACAAAAATGTTATGGTAAGAAACCAATGCCTGGGGTAGGGGTCATTCCCTCCTTTCTCTCAGCCTTTCTCCAGGAAGCCTAATTAACCCTGGATTCCTACCTTTTGGATTGTAAATAACTGACCTAGGAGTCTGACTACTCCCTTTTGAAATGTAGCAGATGTCTGTGAAAAGAGCCCTTTCTTCTTATCTGTTTCTCTGAGCACGCTCTATGTTACCAACCTTGCACAAGGCCTTCAGCCACCTAGATTAGGAATTTTAAAAAAAGAGGAAAAAAGGCCCAATGATAGGATGGAAATATTGTGAGAAACCGTGGATCAGGGCTCCAAATTTGGAGTATTTGTTTTCCTCTGGGCCCGCCAGCGTAAAATAAAGTTTGGAGTTTTCTCCGAGTGCTGTTGCTGCTTCTTGACCAGTCTGTTTTCCAAAACAACACCACTGATAGATTTTTGTCAGGCTTGTAGGAGAACGTGCAGAACATTCTCTCCCATCCTCCACCTTCAGCACCCAAAAGGTCTCCCTCGTTTCTGGTGCAGATCCTCCTAAGGTCCAAGTAGTTTTTATTCCCAGGCCCTTGGGTCTGATTCTTTTGAAGAGTGTGTGTGATTAGCTTAAGGCCAATTACAAAGTTAGAGGGCACGGTTCACTTGACGCCAGCTGCAAGTACAGAGGGTTCCCTAAACCACCTCTGGCTTGGAATTATCTAGCAAGAGTTACAGAACATCCCGAAAGATGTTATGGTCACAGTTAGGGTTTATTGTGGGGGAAAGGATGCAGATTAAGAGCAGTCAAAGGGTTGGGCGGGAGGCACACGCCTGTAATCCCAGTGACTGGGAAAAGGCTGAGACAGGAGAATTCCAAGTTCAAAGCCAGCCTCAGCAAAAGCGAGGTACTAAGCAACTCAGTGAGACCTTGTCTCTAAATAAAGTACAAAATAGGGCTGGAGATATGGCTCAGTGGTCAAGTGCCCCTGAGTTCAATCCCCAGTACCCCGCTTCCCTCCCTAAAAAATAAATCAGTCAAAGGTAGAGACACATGGGGCAGAGTCCAGGTAGTTTTCAAATGCAGAGCTTCAGTTGTCAGGACACCTTGTGGCATTCATGTCTGGCATTGATGTGGGACAATATGCACAGAGTATTGCTAATCAAGGAAATTCACTTAAGACTCAGTGGTTAGTTTACATTGGTGTTCCATTACCTAGGCATGATCTCAGTCTCAAGGCCACAGACACTGGAGACTCAAAATCTCTGCCCAAAGTCACAGGGTTGGTGTTTCTGGGGAGGACAGCCCCATTCCCAAGGCTCTATGGAAGTGGTCAGTCCCAACCCTGAATTTTGTTGACTATCCACCGTGAACAATGAGCCCCCAGGCAAAGAAAGACACTAAAGATTATTCACCAGAAGCCGAGGATAAAGGCCAGACCTCTTTTGCAGAAGGTTAATTCTTCACGTTTCTTTGTTTCGTGTGTAGTTAGGGGGAGAGCTCAGGGGCTGTACTCAGGGGCTTGGACTTCTGGAAGAGAGCGTTGTTCTCCTTGGCTGTGCCTGAAAAGCCCTGCTCTTCAGTTCTCCCAGGGAAAATGGAACTTACTCGCAGTGGGGAAACAGCTCTTGGCCAATCAGTAACCCAAACAGTATCCTCCAGGAGGCCTTGAGTCTTTAATCAGCAACAGGAATCACGCTGCGGAAATTGCCCTTAATGTGTCATCCAAATTTCATGCAGGCCCAAATGTTTCATTTAAATGTAAAACAAAGATAACAGAGTGGATTTGAGTGAAATATGCCTCTCTTCCAATCATGCTGCTCTTACCACAGGATTGAAAATTCACACCCTGCTGAGAAGTCACCCTACATCACCCCCCTCCAGCCAGCAGAATTCCTGTCAGAGAAAGTCAGCCAGTTGTGAAGGCTTCTTTAGTCCGCCTCAGAAACGAAGCAAGAACCCACTCATGGCAGGTACCGGCCCAGCACTGAGCAGAATGCAGAGGCAAATCAGCAGTGTGTCCCATTCCCAGGACTGTGGAAGTCTAGAAAGTCAGGGGAAAGACCCAGGTAATGGAAATGAGCAGTCTCTCCCTCAGAGCTGGGTGCAGCCCAATGCCTTGTCCTTTCCATACCGAGAAGCCTTTTTTTGTGACTTAGTCCTAGAACACTCATTTGCCTTGGAAATCAGGCCTCCAAATCAGGTAGATATCTCTCAAATACTGAGAAACAACCCTTTTGTTAACCAGTGTTAGCTGTTTCAGACAGGATGCCTGCCTAGCCGGGCTTGCCCACATCCAGGACTGCTGTATGAAACAGGATGCCAGAAGGACCTGCTATGTGCTTGCTGACTACACACTGTCTATTGTAATACACTGTCCTGGTAAATCTTGGCCCCAACTGTCTTCCACCTGGACTGTAATCCAATGACATAAGGACAGAAGGAAGGTGGTTCCCGATCCTGGGATGGACCCTCTCCACTCCCTGGAAAAAGCCATAAAGAATCCTCCAGTCATTAACTGAAGTTCTCCCCGCTTCTCTTTTACCCTTAAAAGAAACCCCATCCTTTGTTCAGACTGAAAGCCCATTTGTAAGTCTTTCCCCCTGGCTTTTCTTTATTCTCTGAGTAAACCTTCATTTACTGTTCAATCACCTCTTGGTTTTGTGATTGGTTACATGATTTCAAGAGGGAGAAAGAACCAAGTTTGGGGTCAGAAATTGGTAATGCTCATGGACATTCCACCCCAATAGTCCAATGTGGACCCTTCTGCTCTCTGGAATGCATTTCCACCAGATGTCAGGTTTTCCCAGCCGTGGCTTCCTACTGGACCTCTCGAGATATCAGCAGTGCCTTTGTAAATGGCTAAGCGCAGAAATACAACAGGACTGGGGTTTGAAGTGTGTTCTGGAGATTTCTCTGTAAGCTTTGGGGTGTTGTGAGAGAGGGTGGAGTTCATGCTCTCAGAAAAAAACAAGGTGATGCACTGAACAGTTAGCAAAGATGCTCTTGTCTCTGCCAACTTAATGGATGATAAAATTTGGTTCAAGATTACAGAGTGAATGACTTTGTTTATTCAATTCCTCATTGAAATTTTTATATTAGATTTTTTAAAAAAATGAGTATATATTTTAATTTTTCTCGCTATATAATGTGATTAAGGCAGGAGTGAAGATAGGGCAATGGGGAGCTACTATATAGAGAACAAGAAATTTAGAAGCCCTTCTTAGTCAATACACAAGGCTTGTGTAGTCAATTAACTCTGCCTCAGTTTTTTGATCTTAAAAAAAAAAAAAGACAGGCAATAGGGTTGGGGTTGTAGTTTTGCAGTAGAGAGCTTGCCTAGCTGGGCTTGATCCTCAGTACAACATAAAAGTAAATAAATAAAGGTGTTGTGTCCATCTATAACTAAAAATATTTTTAAAAAAGAAAAAAATAATCACAATTTTAAAAATAATTAAAAAAAAAACAGGCAATAAGTCAAGCCACTTCCTCCTTCCTCACATTAGCTGTACTTTCTGCCAGAGATCAATTTTCTAATAGCATCATTTCCATTTGGGTCAGTATTTGTTTCTTAATGGCTGACAACACATTTCTTTTCCAGGGCCTCAGTCTAGCTCTCAAGACTGAACTTACCTATCCTCTCATCATAATAAACTCAACTGGTCCTACCACTAATCTCATTTCTCTCTACACCTCAGCAGAATGAATTCTTATCCATGTCAGTGTCCTCCCATGGAAGACCACCAGGAATACCCCCTATGTGTTGAGTTTATTACTCACAGTGAAAGAACACACATCTTAGGGAACCATGGGCTGTCTCAGTGGGAAGGTATTAGAAAAGACTTATCGGACTTGAGCTTCTGCTTGCTGATTTGGCAGAGAGTTCAAGGAAGCAGGGTTTTGCCCTGGAGTGGATGCTGTCAGGAAGCTGGGGTAATTCCATGACCACTATCTTAATAAATGCAATTCACAGGGAGGCCAGACTAGAAGGAGGCTAAAGCTGCACCTGGTAAAGAAGCAGCCTGTCATTCCTATTAGCTGGGAGAGAGGCTGTGTGGTATTTTGTGGTTCCTGCAGGCTCATGCTTTGTTCTCTGTTCATACAGGATTGCCAAGTGGTCTTGTTTGCTCCATCATGACAACAGAGTGGCCTTATCTGTTGTCAATGGCCTGTGAAATTGTTTTCCTTTAGCAGAGAACACCAAAGCTTAGCCACTGGTTCTAGCTCAGCTCAGACAACATCAAGGCCAACTAATAGTACCAGCTCTGGATACTCAGGACTGCTTTTTTCCCTTCTCAGCACAGAAAGTCCCTTACTGTCTTCTGAACATGAGGCTTTTGGCTAGTCCTCAGAGTGGAGCTGGCTGAAGCAAGTGAGGCAAACAGGGCTCAAACTTTAGGAAGAACTCACCCTTGGGTGCCAGCCCTGTCTCTACATGACACCTAGAATTTTGTACTTTAAGCTCCTTGGTTACCTCACCTCTAACCTACTCTGCAAAATCTTTGTGTGCAGTCTCTGTCCTTCCTTCTTCCTCTTCTCCCCTGAAATCCTACCCAGCTGCCTTCCCCAAGACCAGGGAGAGCTTTCCCTTCTCTAAAAACACTCTCATGGCTACCACCTTGTGGCATATATAGTCCTTAAGGATTTGCTAATTGCTTCATGGGAATTTGTTTGGTTTCTCCAATTGCACTGTAGATCTCAGCCTGGCTGGTTCTTTCTCATCATTCATGTCTGGGGTTTAAATGTGTCCCTCAGAGAGAACTTCCCAGCCCAGCCTAACTAAAATATGCCTATGCCTAGTCATTCTCTCTTTTACCTTGTTTTATTTTCTTGATTCACTCATCACCATCTGAACAAGTTTTCTTTATTAGTTGGTATGTTATTTTCTGTCTTCACCAGTACCTCAGTGTTAGCTCTGTGACACAGGTAAGCATCTGTCTGTCTAATTCGGTCCTGTGTCTTCAGGGCTTTGCTGTATTTATGTTTACAATAGCCAGTATGCACTTGCTGCAATTGAGTGAGATGTGCTAAGATATATAGCCAGTTCACTCCGTGCGAGTGTTGGTGGCAGTTAGGGATGTTGGAAGCGAACAGCAGAATCCTGGCCTTCACATACAGTGTATAATTCAAGTTTCAGCATGTTCCATGTGTATTTTTTTAGTTAGGTTGGGCTTCATCAGTCTGTTCTCAGGAATTAGAATTAAGCACAGAGAGCATGAGACACTTTGTAGTGAGTGTTGTTGAACATATGCAAAAAAAAAAAGAAGAAGGCTTGAAGTAAAGGGGGACCATGAGGAACCCTGAACAAGTTGAAATAGAAAGGAAATAGCAGCCAAGGGAGGAGGGATGATAAAAGAGCATATGTAAGCAAAGCCAAAGCAAAACAAAAAACAACCTAAAGGGTAGGAAAGCCAGCTGAAGGTGCAAGAGAACCAGAGATGCGCAGGGAAGCAAACTCACAGAGAATAAATGAATGGGTTATATTAATGGTGGTGGCCTTCCCCAAGACCCAGAAACTCCAGCCCCTGTGGCCCCAGAATTAGATGACTTGGCATCTAATCCACCTTCTCATTCCAATCTCCTTGAGCCTGACTCAGATACTGCTCCTACCTTTCTGGTTGTTCTGCTTTTGTTGAGTTCCCTGAGACTTGGCTCATTTCTACAGGGATAGATAGACTGGAGTCTCCCTCCCCATACACACATAGTACTGGGAACTGAACCCTAGGCCTTGCACATGCTGGGCAAGCACTCCGTCACTCAGCTACCTCTCCAGCCCGACCCGAGTCTTGTACTTAAAAATCAGGAAAGCCTAAGTCAGACAGTCAGCTTGTCATTCAGGTGTCCCTCACTCCAAAAGGTAGAATGGAAACAGTCTTCCATGTGGACTGTCTAGAGTTTCAATCCAGGATTTGCTAAAGGTGAGCTCTGAGACTTTGGGCAAGGTGAGACCTGAGACTGGCCCTTTCTGTCTTTAATGCCTGGGGCTCAGGATTGCTATGAGAGCCAAAAATGGTTTATGTAAGCAACTGGAATGGAGCCTGACACAGATTTAACACTCAGTCTGGTCTGGTTCCTCTTCCCTTCCTTCCCTCTGGATACTTCCTGTCTTGCATAATAAAGTCTGCCCACTTGACCACAGCTCTAGCGGCAGCAGCAGCAGCAGCTACAATTCAGGCTATCTACTTCCTGTCTCACAAGGTTCTGTCTTCATTTCATTGTTTTGTGTTCACACATTTAAAGTGAAAGTTAATCTGATGAAAGCTATAAACACAGATTTGGGGCCTGAGTTTGAGCCCATCTCGCTTGATGTCCACCAAAAATTAATTGGAAGAAAATGGTAAAAAGCCCTACAATGCAATCTATTGTGGAAGGTAGAGTGGGGGTAAGAAGTTCATTTAATACCTTTTCTTTCATCTGGTCTGCCATCAACAAAGAGTTATTGAGCCAAGATCATGTGTTAAACTATTAAAAAGACAGTACATAATTTTAAACATGATGAAAATGAGATGTACACGTGATTAAATCACAATAAGTTTATTTCACGTTTCACCTTTTTAGGATTTGCAAATGTGCACCGGATATTTGAACAATGTAATAAACATTGTAAAGACAATGTTTAATTCTCTGCCTGGGTCTTAACTAGGATTAACAAGTGTCCCCTGATTACTGTTGTAGCATCTTCTTCCTAGAAAGGGATTATAAAACACTGGTGGATGGATGAATCAACAGCTCTTCCAGATGCTTCAGGAATTAGCAAACATCTGTAAATCTTGCTGTACAGCCAAGTAGAAAAATATATGGTGGTATTGTAATTATGGCAATGTCAAGTTAACTTAAAATTGTACTTTTTTCCCCCCTTGCCACATTCCCACCCCTCTTTATTTTTTATTGTGGAGATAGAGTCTAAGTTGCCCAAGTTGGCCTTGAACTTGCCATCCCCCTGCCTCAGCTTCCTGAGTAGCTGGGATTAGAGACATACATCATAGTACCCAACTAAAATTATAAGCTTAAGAGTCATCCCTTCTTTTTAAACAAGCAAGCCTACAGACTATATTTTTTAAAACACTTAGACTTTAGTTTTAGGTAGACACAATATCTTTATTTTATTTTTTTAATGTGGTACTGACGTTCAAACCCAGTGCCTCATGCATGCTAGGTGAGCACTCTACCACTGAGCCACAACCCCAGCCTGAGAGTATGACTTTTTCAAAAAGAATAGTATAAATCTTTCTGGAGATGCTCACTATAAATTCTTTACTTTCTGATCATCTCAGGCAAGTGGCTTTCTTTGTCCTTCTGACTCCCTCAAAATAAGTTTATTTCACGTTTCACCTTTTTAGGATTTGCAAATGTGCACCGGATATGTGAACAATGTAACAAAGTGTAAATAAAACATAAGGGCTGGGGATGTGGCTCAAGCGGTAGCGCGCTCGCCTGGCATGCGTGCGGCCCGGGTTCCAGCCTCAGCACTACATACAAACAAAGATGTTGTGTCACAAACAAAGATGTTGTGTCCGCCGAAAACTGAAAAATAAATATTAAAATTCTCTCCCTCTCTCTCTTTAAAAAAAAAAAGAATGTGGTCCTCATTAATTATAAAAAAATAAATAAATAAAAAATAAAGCGGGGTGGGAATGAGGCAAGGGGGGAAAAAGTACAATTTTAAGTTAACTTGACATTGCCATAATCACAATACCACAAATAAGAAGACATAGGTCAGAAAATTCAGTATCCTCTATAACTATAATTTAATTGGGCAATGCAAAGATATTGGCATTCCACAAGCTCTGTTGGTTATTTTCTAGACATATAAACAAGTTTAAAGAAAGTATTTCTGGGGCTGGGGATGTGGCTCAAGCGGTAGCGCGCTCGCCTGGAATGCATGCGGCCCGGGTTCGATCCTCAGCACCACATATAAACAAAGATGTTGTGTCCACCGAAAACTAAAAAATAAAATTAAAAAAAAAAAAAAATAAAGAAAGTATTTCTCCAGCTTAAAGATCTATCTTAGAATAATAAAAACCATAGTATCAATACCTCTCCAAGAACAATGAAATAAGGGAATAAATGTTATGAAAAACCAGTTAGAAAATTCATAAGTAATTCACTCTTCCTACCACATATAAATATTCCCCCAAAATATATATGCTCAGGAGTCAGTATAAATCCCAATTTGAATAAAAAATAAATACCTTTTGCAAGAAGATCTCTATGAATCTCAGTTAAGCAATGGAAAGTTAGACAGGTTAAAGATCTGGAAATTAAACTTAGATTTATATATATTGGAAGCACTTTTCACCTGTCACATAATATACAAAACATGTTCTGTGCCATTGTCTAGAAAGTTGGGTAGAGACTGTTTAAATCAGCAAAAGAAAAAAAAAAGTTTAATTTAAAAAATCAAATGACAGGGCTGGGGATGAGGCTTAGTGTAGAGTACTTGCTTAGTATTTGTGACATCCTGGGATTGATTCCTTAGCCCCACAAAAAGAGAGAAATGGGGGTGGAGGGAGATGACAGACTTGCTTTTCCTGTGGAAACTATTCATCTGAGAAGCTCTGCAGCAAGGAGCCAACCCAGAGAGTTCACCTGGGTGACATCAAATTGTTGGTACTCCAGATGCTCATTGAGAAAAAGATGAAGTGAGAGTAGGAGAACAGGACAGGGCATGTAATTACCAGCTCCCAACTTGACATTTAGTTATTAGGTAAGCACTGTAAGACACGATAATGGAAGAAAAGGGACAGAGTGAAGAGGCAGAATCGAAACTGTCAAAATTGTTCAAGAAAGAGAAGGACCAGAGTACTGCCTTTAGGATCCACACCATGAATCAGGTGTCAGTGTAATTTGCATGTAATGAAATCCAGTTACCTATGATTTAAATTACTTGAGGTGAGGATCAAGCCACACCATTTTCTACCATTTCACTTCATTTTAAGACACATTTTTCTTCCGTCATCGTCACTATGATCAAACATGGAAGAAACCGTGTGTGCTTCATAAGAGGTAGGGTTAAGGGCTGGGGTTACAGCTCAGCGGCAGAGTGCTTGCCTAGCACATGTGAGGCACTGGGTTCTATCCTCAGCACCACATGAAAATAAATAAAGATATTTAAAAAAAAAAAAAAAAAAAAAAGAGGACCTGCCAGCACTGCGATGCTCTTCCCCTGGCACTTCTGCTCTTTTTGATGATCCATCCTGTCCTGCCATAGGTTTGGAATGCTTCTGGGATTCCATCCTGCCTGAAGGGTTTCCAGAGGGCAGAGGGCAGAGGGCAGAGCCCAGGCCTCACCTTCTTCCTCCCACTTTTCTCGGAGCCTGTCATATTCTTTCAACAGATAAGAATATGACTGTAAGAAATGCAGTCAATCAAACAGCTCAGCCATGTAGGTTCTCCTCTCATTCTTAGGGATGTCTTCCTTCCGGAATCCTCACTCTTCCTTTCTGCATCTCAGGCCATGACGATGCCATCTTTTCATCAAGAAGCTGTACAATGAACCTTACAGATTTTTCCTCTCCCCAGACAAGTCATCTTGAGTTTCCCCAGAAGTCCCTTTGTTTTCTTAGAATTCTCTTCTTGTGTTTCTTTGGGTAGCCTTAAGCATAGTGGCGTGCCTGTGCCTGCCCGTTCCATGGATGATCTGTGGGACCCACCTCTCTTGCCCTTGAAGCTCCTTTGGGTTCAGCAAGAGTCTACACAGACGCCGTCATTGGGCAGGGACAGGTATATTGGCTGGCATGATGGGGAACTCTGAAAAGGAAGCCTTTGTTTTTATCACACAAGATTAATCTGCCGGATTATAATATTACCATTTTTTAAACAGCTCATCAAGGAGAAAAGCAGAATGATGTCAATAATGTTGTGTGGCCCTTTAGAATTGCAAAGCACATACACAACACTCCTGATTATTATCTCCAGAAAACCAGAGCTCAGAAAGCCGTCCTCTCTCTCTACGTGGGAATATAAAATAGCCACTTTCCCTCCTCAGAGAGGCCATTGTCACCCCTTCTGCTCATTTCTCTCAGCCTGGGTTGTCACTAATTAACTAATTATTCAATGGTTTGTTAATTTATTCCTTCAGTACCTGCTCCCAAACTCCACTGCTCATTCCAAGAGGATTTCAGGTAGAATGCTGTCTTTTGTGTGGAAAAACAAAGTGGCAGTCTTGTTACCCAGCATCTTCTTTGCTAGTCCTTTGTTCCCAAGCTGGGCCCCTGCTCCTTATACATCTGGGCCAAGAGGCAAGGCTGGCTCTGCAGAGACGGCCCCTGCCTTTCTCTTCTGGGTGTTTTGAAGTGTATGGCCAGAGCAGGTCCTGGAGGCCCCCACCCTCCAGCTTCCCTCTTTAGATCTGTGGCTTTTAGTTATTTCCTTTGAGCCTAAAACCCATGTATGCAAACATCTGATAACAAAAGTTCAAGTTGCTTCTCAGTGGCCTCTTCTAGAAACATGAGTTTAAAGTGAATCTAAAACATGGCAAGACGTGACCCAGGTTGAGCCCTTGGGACTCTGTTTATAGAAACTGAAACCAATCAGTGGAAACTTGCCCACAGTTTCCCACGGAGCGCACCCTGTTCTGGTGGTGTACATGGGGTGGTCTTCCATTGGCCCCATCCAATCATCCTGAGTTCCAAATTCCTCCTGCCTGAGATGGAACTGTTCCACGCCAGTGTTTCCGTTCCCCCTGTCTGCTTCAGCAAAATGCCCTTCTTTTTCTCGGAGCTGACTGGAAGAATCTGAAGAGAGAAAATGTCTGGGTTGGTGAACGTGATTGTCTCCCGCTTCTGAATGGACGCGCTCTTTGCCGTGTGTCGGGGACGATGGGGAGATTCTTTACCATCCTGTCACGCTCAGCTGTTGTTTACTTTCTGTGAATCGAATGTTGACAATTATAGTTCGAGGGTTTTTTTTTAACAGCATATGCTGAACATGATAAAATATTTAGAGCAACTTGCTTTGGACTTACAATTATGCTACATCCTTTCAGCCCATTTATGACTAAATTAGAACATTTAGTAATGTTTGGTGACAACTCCCACACTTTGTAAGCACCGAGGGGAAAAAAATACAATTTATTTAATTGGTTTTCATTTGGAAGGGAAATAATCCTGTTTCAAACATCATAGTATAAGAAAAGACACCGTATATTCCCCACATAAATACGCAGATGCTCATACATTTGGGAAATTAACATATATACTCTACAAGGGAACTTACAAAGGCTATTTCTCTTTTACGTCTCAGCCATTCCTTTCACCCAGGTGTTTTTTTTTTTTTTTTTTCAGAGTCACTACCAGTCACCTCCTCTTCCCCTCACATGTTCCTTGCAGAAGCCTTGATATACAGATATGAAGATAGGAAACTACGGTTGGCTTCCAGGCCACAGACGTCATAGGTACTTAAGGAGTGCCTGCACTGGGCTCTGGATTCTGAGATGAGCTTAATGCGTTCCTTTCGGTAAAGAGCTTGTGACCTAAAGGCAGAGACAAAGAAAGAAAAGCAGAGTTCTCACTCTACAGAGAAGGGAGGCTAGTTAGGGGACACCTGACTAGCCAGGTCAGGACAAGGAGGAGAAGCAGGGCAGCCTGGGCAGGTGATTCAGGAAAGTGGGAGGGAGGCACTTCATTCAGTGATACTTGGGTTCAAAGGCCTGCAGGCAGGAAAATGTGCCCCTAGGTCAGTGTCCAGTTGGCTGTAGGAAACAGGGAAGAGTGGTGAGCAGAAGAAGGATTCTGACTGAAAACTAAGTACAGATGGTGATGGGCTTTGCATGTGACCTGTACCCTGAAAGCTGTAGGGAGCCCAGGAAGAACTCTGCAGACTGCACAAGAGGGAGCCGACCCAGCACCAAGGCAGAACATTGCAGAGCGGGAGGGCCGACTGGAGTGCACACTCAGGTAGAATCAAATATGCCTTAAGTGAAGATAACTTTATTTTAAGAAAGCACGGACAGAAAAACGGGAGGAGAGAGAAAAAAAAAAAAAGCCTTCTCCCTTTGAATGCCACCTTGCTATGGCTGAGCTCCAGTACTACCTTGGTGGGGGACAGGGTCTACTCTAACCATAGGTTCAGCACTCAGTGTAAACAGCTCTGGGGCCAATGCACTTCACATTGCAGGGGATCAGAAATCTGCCACTTGAGCATCAGGGTTATTTTTGAGCTGAAGACAATTGATAATCATCAGATGCAGGAAGAGTTCTCTACTCTTCCCTAAGCTGTCTAAAGCAGGGTATAAACTTCCCTCTGTGAAGGTATTTCCCTTCTGCCAGGAAGGGAAGAGCAACTCTTCACCGAAAACTGAGTGTCAATACCATGATGAGTTTGCATCAACAAACCTAACTAAAATAACCCTTATCTTCCTTTAGTTCTCCCTGTATTTTCCAGTTTAGCTTATTTTCCCATGATTTATCTTCCCATGTAGCCCAAACCTGCTTTCCTTTGTTTAAAATGGTATATAAGCCTCTGAGTTTAACCACATCCTTGAGTTTCACTCCTTTTCTGTGAATGCTTCTTTGTATTAGCATTCAGAAAAATGACCTTTTTCTCCTATTCATCTGTCTTTTGTGAATTTGTAGACATCCAGGAAGTAAACTAGTTTTTCCTCCTCAAAAACATATCATCTTATTAAGTCCTCATCCCTTTTAGTGAGGAAGTTACTACTATTATCCCATATTTTCGATACAGAAATCAAAGACATTAAGGAGCTAGTCCAAGGTCAAGCAGCTAACAGTGGCAGATCTGGGACTTGGACCATACTGCCTGAACACCTCACAACTCTGCTATAATTTCAACATGTTGGAAAAATAGTGTGACAGAGCCAGCAGACATGGATTGGGAAGCCAAGAAATCCATATTCTAATCTTGGCACTGTTGCTGTCAGTGACAATATTAACCATGCAAATATTTGTTCTGTTCTTTATAGTTTGGTTAATTAGGTCGTTGAAGGAGATTTGATATGACCTTGGAGTAATCATAACCAATGTTTTTTTTTCCTAATTAGCACAGAGCTTTTAAATTCCCACCATGTCCCAAGCCCTATTTTAATTTGAAGATTGTAATCTTTTATTTTTTTAGATCTACTTTGAAGAAGCAATGATTAGCACCCTCTTTAGTGAATCCATAAACAAATCATCAGATACTTAAATTCTGTTGGTTCTAAGAAACGAAACAGAAAAAAGTTCTTTCAGTTCCCTTACATGCAAAACAAACACCTATGCAGACCGGATGGGGGATACAGGAAACACATTTGACTTAGATACCAACCAATTTAACTAAGTGGTCAATGGCTGTAATTTGAAAGTGGAAAGGGAGGCAGAAAAGCTCCTAGAGATTATGTTATTTTGAGCAGTGCATACTCTTTTGTTAGTGGGGTAAATTGACAGTCTCAGGCTTGAGGAAGCTGGAAGTACCAAGCTGGCCACATAAATACTGTTCACCCAATTCCAAAGCTTCAGATGGTTACCCAGGAAACTCCAAGAAGAGTTCCTGTTGATAGAGAGGGTGAGCAGGAATTAGAATCTCCTAGACTGTTGCACAGATCTTTTGTTGAAGGGATTCAGAGATTGGGTGGGAGGAGAGATGATGGAAGAGAGCAGATAGGATAGAGACTGAGCTGAGATGGGAGGGAGGATGGAGCAAGACACAGAAGCTACTGCAAAGTTTGAAGGAATGACAAAACATTGAGCGTGTAGTATGTGACATAAATTCCTCTTTATCTACAAAAGCATAACAACACTTTTCCCTGTCGAAGGTTGCTGCCAACTGGTCCATTTGCTCTCAGATCCACTGCCCGTCTCTCCTCCTGTGTCTCATTGTTGCAAGCTGATTCCCAGGAAATTGAGAGGTCCCAGTGGGGCCTGGAGATGGAGAGGGAAGGAGAAGCCCTCGTGCCCTTTTCCTCTGCCTTGGAAGACATATTTGGCAGCAGCTGCAATTCCTCTATGGCTCTAGCTCTTGCCCAAATAGGCCCTGTGGTGACAGTGTCTGTTTATCAAGGGGCCACCAGCTCAAAATAACACCAGCTCAAAATGCACCTGCTCAAAATAATACCAGCTCCTTCTTCCATCCCTCCAGCCTCAAGGAGGGGCCATAGTTTCCCAGTTGCTAATCTTGGGGCTGCCTCATCTACTCTGGTTACTCTTTCAGCTCCTTTAATATCTTTGTAACCAATTCCTTCTGGTTACTATCATCTGTTTAATAACCTTGGGTGGATTTTGTTTTCCTGGTGGAAACCTGATGGATAGGGGCTCCTTTCCTCTCCTCTCTACCCCTTCCCTCCCCCTCCCCTCTCCTCCTCCTCTCCCCTCTCTTCTATAATGAGGGATTTCCAAAAACATAGGTCTCATCTCTCTTTCCCTCTTTGCTCATATTCAGTTCCTAGGACTCTGGAGTGAATTATCTGATAGTAATTGTGGAAGAATCTCTGGGCTTGTTGGTTCAGCTCTGCTGCTTCCTTCCTTCCTTCCTGAGCCTTCCAGGAGAGAGCACCAAGTCTCTCTGTGGTTATAGCCTTGCCTGGGCAGGCCTGAGCCAGTCCAGAAAGTGCATGATTTGGGGCAGGTCTTTCTATAGTTAGCTGACTTGACCACCAGATCTAAAATCTAGATGTCCATCCTCGCTTCTGGCAGTCACGAAGGTGTCCTGATTTGTTTTTTCTTTCTACTTTTGTTTTATTTCAACTTTCTCAGAACTCAGGAGGAAAAGGGAAGTGCTATGTGCTGAGTGAGGCTCCCTCTTTCAGATCCTTACCGTTATCCCCCAATTCCTGGGGAACTGGATTCCTGGTGTTTTTAGGTGCAGAGAAAAGCCTAAAGGCAGGGAGAGGCACCCTGTGCTCTGCTGATGAACGCTTTCTTCAGCAATTTTGGGGACTCTCCGGTTGAATGCCTGTGTCCACGGATCAGCCCTGCTACTACAGGGGTGTCACTGAAGTAGGATATGCCTAACTGCTGCAGTAGCCAAAATCAACTGTCTGTCATATGCTGTTGCTGTTGAAAGTAGAGAGACCTGCTGTACTTGGTGTTAGTGAGGCTGATTTCCAGTAAGAGTTTCTGTATGATTCTAGAACCACTGCCTCCCACATGCAGACTTCTTCCTCAGCCGTCCCTGTCATTCTCCTACAATCTGGCTACCTTGGAGCTACCTGGCATGCTGTGAACATGTGGATGATGTTTGGTCCCTCTCATGGATGTGGTTCAAGTCTGTTTTCCTAGCAGCTCCTCATTTCCTGAGTAAAATAGGGATTCAATGCATCTACCAGGAGAGGGTTATCTACCAAGCCACACTCTCCAGAAGCTCCTGTGTCTCACCTGTGACCTTACGTCAATAGGTGTTTGAAAAATAGAGCCCGAGTTTAAGAATTCTGCCTCCTGGAGCTCTCCTGTGCTGTTTCTCCAGTCTCCGAGCTCCTCGATCAATCCCCATGAATCCAGCAGACAACACTGGAGCTCTTGGAAGGAAGTTAGACAAGAGCACCCGACAGAAGAGCATATTTCATCCCAGATCCATTTGGATCCCATAATGGAGCCAGGGTTCTGGGACAACAGATAGCTAAACTGAGCAATAGATAAGGACTCTGCTGCAGAGGACATCCTTGGCCCCCAGCGAGAAGGAATTGGAGATAAAATGAGGTTGTTTGTAATAATTCAGCACAGTGGTGCTTCAGGCTGACTTGAAGTTACTGTGTTTATGTCAAAATTCCAGTGAAAGGGAACAGTTTAGCATGTGTTCTTCCTTTCTTTTGTATCCTCATGCTCACCTCTAGTGCCTGCTCTCAGCAGAGAGGCAGTCAACTATAATGAATTAATGATACTTTAAAGACTCTTCAAGTGGAGTGTTGCACGCCAGCAGCTCAGAAAGGCTGAGGCAGGAGGATTGCAAGTTCAAAGCCAGCCTCAGCAACTTAGTGAGTCCCTAACCAACTGTCTCAGAATAAAAATATTAAAAAATAAAAAAGGCCCAGCAATGTGGCTCAGTGATTAAGCATTCCTAGGTTCAATCTTCAGTACCAATAAATAAATAATAAGAATGCTGTTTTAGGGGCTGGAGTTGTGGCTCAGTTGTAGAGTGCTTACCTCACAGCACTGCATATAAATAAATGAATAAAATAAAGGTCTGTCAACAACAAAATTTTTTTAAAAAATGCTGTTTTAGTCCTTTCCTCTTGTTTCTCCAACCCTAATTTTAATTCCTTCTCCTTTGACCTCTTTGTCCTCTTGTTTTACCCTCTTTCTCCCTCTAGACTCTTATCTGTAGGCAAGATACTCTTTGTTCTGTGTCATGATTAGAGAAATCACATTCTCTTTTAGCTAATGGACTCCAGAAAGAATGGAGTGGCCTTCCTGCTGCTACCATTCTGCCTGTCCTTAGGCAAATTGTTTAACCTCTCTGGGACTCAATTTTCTCACTCCTGGGGAACATTAGTAAGAGCAGTCCTATGAATTTGAGTAGATGATAAAGAGGCAATTGAAAACACCATCCCCAAAGTTAAAAGCCCTACCTTTTACATGCAGACCATTGTTCCCTGGTGACCAAGTACGACAGCCAGTGCCAGAGAACCAACAGGTTTATTCTTCTGAGGTCACTGGGCCCTCAGAGGTCCTATGTGTATGTTTTGGTCCCTTCAATGTGAGAGGCAGAAAGTATGTGCAAGAGAGGCAGAGAGATGAGAAAAGGCGAGGCCCTGAGACCCCGAGGCGGGCTCAGAGGGGAACACCTGATGGACGCTGTCTGGAAGCTGGCAGAGAAACTCCTGTGTGGCCCTGTGACTTCGAGAGCAGGGTCATAGTGGTGTGGCCTTGTCCTGATGGTAGAAGGAGGAGAAGGAACAACTGAGAAAGCGAAATTAAACATACAGGGGCTGGGGATGTAGCTCAAGCGGTAGCGCGCTCGCCTGGCATGCGTGCGGCCCGGGTTCGATCCTCAGCACCACATACCAACAAAGATGTTGTGTCCGCCGAGAACTAAAAAATAAATATTAAAAATTCTCTCTCTCTCTCTCTCTCTCTCTCTCTCCTCTCTCTCTCTCTCTTTAAAAAAAAAAGAAATTAAACATACATGTGAGAGGGGAAATCGATGGTGTGATAGTGATAATGATAACTATCATTTATCAAGTGCTTACCCAATGCCAGTTATCTACTCTTATCTCTTCCCAAAGCACCCTGAGTGAGGTGGTGTTTTTGTTTTGTTTTGTTTTGTTTTGGGTTTGCAGATCAGGGCAGAGGCTCAGAGGGTTCTTAACCTGCTCAAAATCATAAACCTAACAGATAGTGGTAGAACCATGATTTGGCCCAAATTAATGTTAGCTGGTTTTGTTTTTCTTATGACTGGATTGACTTTTCTAAGTTTCTGGGGAAGATGGGAGGCATTAGTCTTTGAAGGGAGGAGAGAAAAGGATAAAAAAGAGTGAGGATACCAAAATGTATTCCAATGGTCTCCAAAAAACAACAGGCAAAGAGCTTTGACTTTTCACTATCTTATCTTCAGAGCCAGTGCACACTAGATGAACTTTCCCTCCCTTCACTCTTTTCTTCCTTCGTTTATTATTCTCTCTCCCTCTCTTTCTCCTTTTCTTTCTTTGAACCTAGGGGTACTTTACCACTGAGCCACATCCTCAGCTCTTTTTATTTTTACTATTTTTTTTTTTTAAAGAGAGTGTGAGAGAGGAGAGAGAGAGAGAGAGAGAGAGAGAGAGAGAGAGAGAGAGAGAGAGAGAATTTTTAATATTTATTTTTTAGTTCTCGGCGGACACAACATCTTTGTTGGTATGTGGTGCTGAGGATCGAACTCGGGCCGCACGCATGCCAGGCGAGTGCGCTACCGCTTGAGCCACATCCCCAGCCCGATATTTTTACTATTTTGAAATAGAGTCTCACTGGCCTCGAATTCATGATCCTCCTACCTCAGCCTCTAGAGTTGCTGGGATTGATTACAGGTGAGTACCTGGCCTAGGTGTTCAATACATGTTTTTTTAATAAATGGGTGAACAAATGAGTGAATGAATGAATGTGTAACCGAAAGCTCAGTCCTCATCCTTGATGCCAATCCAATAACAAGACAAGGAAAAAGGAAAAAGAAGGTTTATTCTAGCAAAGCAGAAACACAGGGGACTCCTGTCCCAAAAGCTGTAATTCTGCTGATCCACAGGAACAGGGGGCTTTTATAGAGGTGATTCAGAGAAAATGAGATTAGGGAGGAGAGATAGGAAGGAGATCAGGGAAAAGATGATCAGGGAGAAGGTTAGGGAAAAGAAGATCAGAGAGGAGAAGTTTAGGGAAAAGATCAGGAAGGAGGATTCTAGGGAAAAGAAGATTGGGGGGAAAAAAGAAGAAAAACATGTAAGTTTCAAAGCCATGAGGGATAGAGTCAGAGCACCAAGTGAACCCCTGTTACAAATGCATGCAGGAAAAAATAAATACAATGTTACAGAGACTTTCCAGAGGTACAGAAGAGAAAATGAGGAACTTCCGAGTGACTTTAGCCTCTCTCCTCTGATTCTTGAAAGAAGATGTGAGGAGTTGAGGAAAGTAAAGTTTCAGAACTATGACCTGGGAAATAGGATTGAGAAGTCAATAAAAGGTGAAAGCAAGAAGGTGATACTGCGGGTTACTGGTTACCTGCTTCCCCACATGTTGAAGTGTAACATTAGAGAAGCAGCAGAGGCCAGCATATAAAGCAGGGTTTATTTTTATTTATTTATTTATTTTTGAGAGAGAGAGAGAGAGAGAGAGAGAGAGAGAGAGAGAGAGAGAGAGAGAGAGAATTTTAATATTTATTTTCTAGTTCTCGGCGGACACAACATCTTTGTTGGTATGTGGTGCTGAGGATCGAACCCGGGCCACATGCATGCCAGGCGAGCGCGCTACCGCTTGAGCCACATCCCCAGCCCAAAGCAGGGTTTATTTAAAAAGGAGGAACATAGACTTCTCTCGCTAGGGAGAAGGGGGCCATAGCTGGTATCCTGGTATCCCAAAAAGTGAGCATGTTCTGCCTTTTTTATATGACCTAGGCTTCTTTTGTTCTGCTCTCTTCCCCTTA
Organism: Urocitellus parryii; assembly: GCF_045843805.1. Classification (NCBI taxonomy): domain Eukaryota; kingdom Metazoa; phylum Chordata; class Mammalia; order Rodentia; family Sciuridae; genus Urocitellus; species Urocitellus parryii. The sequence goes on from NC_135535.1 coordinate 68,534,385, forward strand.
TCTCTCTCCTTCCTGTGTACATACACATACATACACAAATGTGAGTGGGCCCAGGAGATGCTCTGGTAGGATGGCCAAAAGGTGAGAAGCAGATGGGCTGGAGGGGCCAAGGTGGAGTGATCTGGGCAGAAAGGGGGCAATCATTAACAACCTTTATAACTCCCTGTAGGGAGGGACAATCCCTGGGACAGGTTACCTTAGCAACAGGTTGGAGCAGGGGCAGGTTATCTAGATAAGCATGGAGGAAGGGCTCTGAAGGAATTAACATTTCAATCCTCCATACTCTGGATCCAACCCTTGCCTATCTGCCCATCTTAGTCAGGCTTCAAAGGTCTGAGCAGGAATGACAACCCTTCAGAAGTTTATGTGAATCTGTCAATGATTATTAAATAGCACTCACTTGGTCAGGGGGCTAGAGAGAAGGATTTGGGGCTTCACTCTAATCTCACATAATTGGTCATTACTGCATTAATTTTTAAAAATCACTAATTAAAAACCTGCCATATGAAAAGTATTTTATAAAATGATGATGTTGAAAATCATGATCTCAAACTTTTAAAGAAAATAACAAGTAGTACTAAATAGATCCAGGAATCAAATCAGGTCTGCTTTAAATACACAACTTTAAATATTAAATAGTTATTTTGCTCTAAATACTTTCCACTTTATCCATAAATATTTCAGTGTTTATCTATAAATGGAATGGACTCTTTCAATAAACATAACTATAATTAACACACCAAGAGGAAATTAACAATTATTTAAATAATATCAAATATAGTCAATATTCAAATTTTCTCAGTTTTATAGATATCTGACTAAATCATGTCCCATATGATGCAGGCATACATTGCAGCCAGTTTATATGAATTTTTAAGCCTATAGGTTCTCTCTAGTTTTCTCTTTCTTTGTGTGTGAAGGAACTAAAATCTGTCGAGTTCCCCAATCTGGATTTTTCTGATGGCATTCCCCATGTGTCATGTAATATGTGCCCTGGACTCCTTGTTTCATCTGAAAAGGTATTTTATTCTAGAAGCATGAAGAAATTGGATTTTTCTAGCAAGAACACTTCATAAGAGCCACTGAGTACTGCTATCAGGAAGAACAAAAAGTCTGGACATCTCTTTTTGAGAAGTTTGCATCTGTTGATTGTCTAGATGATCTCTTTGAGGGTCATAATTAATGATATTCTACCATTCATTGATCTGTCGGCTGGCTTTCTCCTAACAATAGATTCTCTCCCTCTCCTCTGCTGGTCACCCTGAGACATAATTTGCAGAGGTAAAGGCAGGATAAATGCTTGATTCTTCCTCTCAGTTTGCCATTTAACAATTGTGGGGTGGTTCTCTAGCATCATCCAGAGATTTCAGTGATGGGTTTTTGGCTATGGTAGTTGTTTGACTCATTTGATTGTTTTAATCTCATTTGATTGTTTAACCTCTGTTTTCTGAGTTTGAACCTGAAGCCAGCCTGCTTGGAATCAGAATTCCAGTTCTCTTGGAAATTGGGGATACTTAACTTTATCCCACAGTTGTTTTGAGGATTAAATGAAACTCTGTATGTGTGAATGTTAGAGAAATGCTTGGCGTGTAGTAAGGCAATGTAAGCATTTGACGTCATTACTATTGTCATTACAATTGTTTTTAAGTAGAATGGTTTCTCAACAATGGCATTGTGTAAAAGCTTCCCACATAATTCCACCGCCAGGCGCAAGAATCACAGGATTTTGAGGTTTAAAGGGATAACATTTACAAACAAGAGGAACGAAATGGCTCATTTCTGTTTGTAGAAGACATCCAGAATGGCAGCACTTGTTATCCCAACTACTCCCGAGGCAGAGGCAGGATAATCACAAGTTCAAGGCCAGCCTTAGCAACTCAGTGAGAGATTGTCTCAAAATATAAAAACAGTGGGACACAGAGCTCAATGATAGGGAGTTTGCCTAGCATACACAAGACCCTGGTTTCACTTCCCAGCACCAGGAAAAAAAAAAAAAATAGGACAGCCCAGGGATTAACTTTCTCTTCCTGTTCCTTCACTCAATATTAGTGAATTAATATCTCTAAGCCTCAGTTTCTCCATCAGAAACAAGATTAAAAAACAGTGCATGGTTCACAGAGTGAATGTAAAGATTGTTAATTCTGCCCAGTGCCTGGTGCAAAGTAAGTGCTCAAGAAGTGCTATCTGTTATGTGTTGAAAAGCTACTGCACAGGCCAGAGACCATGTGCCCAGCAGACACTCCTCTCCCCGCCTAGATTTTTCTGAGTGTACAACCCGAAAGGTAAGCACCAGGAATCTGAGAAAGCTGATTCCACACAAACATCTTTAACAGAATGGTATCTATGCTCAGGTTGCTAAACAGCTGTGTAAACATACATTCCAGAAGCTCATAGTAGAACATTTTAATTTAAATGATATTTTGAAAGGGAGAATCTTCAAATTGGATAAGCAAATAAATAAACACCATCTGACAAGCTCAGTGCCCAAGTCCAGATGGACTGTCTCTCCTTAGTTGTCCTCCCAGCCTTTTCAAGAAGCTTTTTCTCTTTCTGTTCTACAGCTTGAAGTCTTCTGTTTTTCTTATCTATAGGCTATAAATTTTGGGACATTTCATCTGAGATGCTGTGTGCTTTAAAAAGAACATATTTTGTTTCCCCAACATCCTGATTTGTCATCCATAAAGACAACAGACTAGAGAGTCTTTAAGAGACAGATGCTAAGGGATGAATTATTGATCAAACCATAAATAAATTGGAAGATGAAATACAATTACCAAATCAGTTTATTAAAAAAAATTTTTAAACTTTTTGACCTCTAACTCTAGAGATCTATCACCAATAGAGAAAAATGCCATACAGAAATACACAGGAAGACCAACTAGAACAATCAGAGAATTTCCTTTTCAGGCAGAGTTGCCAATTTTTTTCAATGCTGAGATCTGCTTTTATGATTTCCTCTTCCAAATGGCTCTCTGTTTTGAAAAGCTGACACCAAACTGCATTTATCAATATTTAATTTACTTCCCCATTTTTTATTAATCAAAGTCATCTATAACTGCCAACCAGAACATCCAATCAGTAGGCATCAACCTGAGTTACTATACTGAATTGTTATAATTCCAGATAAAAAAAAATTTTTGAGTTCAAGTGAATATTCGAATTGAAACCATCTTTTTTAAAATATTTATTATTATTATTATTATTATTATTATTATTATTATTTTTGTTGTAGTTGGACACAACACCTCCATTCCATTCATTTATTTTTATGTGGTGCTGAGGATTGAACCCAGGGCCCTGCACATGCTAGGCGAGCGCTCTATCGATGAGCCACAATCACAGCCCCGAAACCATCTTTAATCTGAAAACATGAGAATACTGTATTCTCTTCCCTGGCATGAAGAATGAGGATGACATTCAGGGTCTTTCAATTTGAGGTTCTAGCCAATGGTTGGCAAAATAAAGCCCCCCCCCGCCCCCCCGAAGTATCCATGTGGCAATGCCTAGAACTTATAAATACATGGTTTCATAGCAAAGGGGAGAAAAAATTGCAGGTAGAATAGGATTGCTGATACTGAAGGGGAGATTGCCCAGATCACCTGGTTGGCCCCAAGTAATCACAAGTGCCCTTAAGTTTGCAAATGGGAGACAGAAGATGTGATGTGATGTGCCATCAGAAAGACCCCACTGGCCATTGCTGGCTTTGAAGTTGAAAGGAGGCTATAAGCCAAGGAATGTGAGCAGTTTTTAACTGGAAAAGACAAGGAAATAGATTCTCCTTCAAAGTGTCCAGAAAGAAACACTGTCCTGCTTACACCTAGTTGTAGCTTAGTGAGACCCAGTTCAGACTTCTGACGTCCCGAACTAAAAGATATTTGTGTTGTCTTAAATCTGTCCCTTGCCTCTGTTTTGTGGCAAATTGTTATAGCAGCAAAGAAAACTGCATATAACTTATTTCCCCAAATTCCTTGACCTCTACTTTCCTTCATGGGCTATGTGCTCTGGTCAAAGTCACCTCTTCCATGATCCCTGAGTTCTATAGTTGGAATGAACTTTGTCCCCTCCCAAAACTCATGTTGAAGTTTAATCCCTATTGTGGGGTACTAAGAGGTGGCGATTTTAGGAGGTGGTTAAAATTAGATAAAGTCATTAGGGTGGAGCTCTTAAGATGGAATCTGATGGCTTTATAAGAAGAGAGGCAACAGGAGAGGCTCACATATACAAACACATACACACATGGTCCCCAACTCACCATATAACACCCCATGCAATCTCAGGACTCTGCTAGCAAGAAGGCCATCCCCAGATAGGGCACCTTGACCTTGGACCAGAATCATGGGCTCAAATAACCCTGTTTTCCTTATCAGTTACCCAGTCTGTGGCATCCTGTTATTAACAACAGAAAATTGGACAGTGACTGGGCATGCTTTGCTACCTATTTCTGGATCCTTGCTTATGTTCTCAAGGCTACCTCATGTTAGCAGAGGAAAATCTTGTCCAGTTTTCAGAAGGCAGCTCACAGGCCTCCTTTGCCCCTGTCTGCACTGTTCCTGCATCTGGGATGCATGTTCTCTCTGCTCCCCTGAACTCCTGTAGTGCTGCTGCTGTCTCTCTTTCCTGCCTTTCTGAGTTTTCTTTTGGACTGGAGTTATTTGTGCCATATCGTCTCTATTATATTCAAAGCTCCTGATGACAAGGTTAATGTTTGATTCATCTCTAAATCTACAGTGTTGAATCCGATACGTTTTTGTACTTTAAACATATAATCGTAGTCTTTTATATGTGTGTATATATATATATGCATATGTATTTATATATATGTATATATATTATATAAGTATATGCATATATACAAATGACATTCTAGAACAACTATATGCCTTCGTAGGAAGGAATAAGAGAAATAAAACAGAGGTTTATAATCAGCTGCCATACAATGTTAAGCATCCCAGGCACATTGTTATTTGGGAATAGCTAGAGCATTTGTCCAAAACTGAGGTGGAACAATGGATGAGTGTGGGGAGTTCATACCTGATTGAGGAGGTCTCTATTAAACATGGAGAGCTGTGCCAGAAACTCCTCTATAGACATTCACAGGATCTGAACAAGAAGAATTCTGGTATGTGAAAAAGAGAAAGGTGTTCTTAGGTAAACAACTAAAAGTTTTCATTTTATTTGGGATCTAGCCACCCAGAATGAATACAAATCATTTTTTTTTCCATGCAGCTGTTGAACAATTGTCTTTCTTTCTAGAGAGAAACTAAGAATGAAACTAAATGAGTCATAATATCCAAATGACCACTGTCATACTGACATAGGCCATTCTTTTTTTTTTTTTAGTTGTTGGACCTTTATTTTATTTATTTATATGCGGTGCTGAGAATTGAACCCAGTGCCTCACCCATATGAGGCAAGCACTCCTCCACTGAGCCACAACTCTAGCCCCATGACAGGCCATTCTTAACAACAACAAAAAAAGTGTAATGTTTTGTCTTCAAGATAAGCAAGTAACTCTGTAGCACCAAAATTTCCAATTATATGAAAATAGAAAAATGTTTTTTTAAATATGTTGCCTGTTAAAGCAATTATTTTAGCTATTGTCATTCTAAAATAATCATTGAACTCAAGAATATACATCCCTCTAAGGACTGTTCTAATCCTGGTATGTTTTTAGTTCTTTTCTTTGCAGAAGCTAGATCATGGATGCATTTTTAATTGTTTGTATTTATTGACTAATTACTGTGTCCCATACATGCTAAGTGTTTTACACATGCCATTTAAAACTAATAATCCCATGAAGTGGGTATTATTATTTTCATTTCAAAGTTTAGGTATTTGAACCATCAAGAATTTAAGGTTCTTACACTAACGCCTATGACCAATAAAGGGCATAGATTCAATAAACCCAAGGCCTGTGCATCCCCTACCATGTCTTATCTTTTTTGAGTTTATTTTTTTATTTTTATTAATATATATATATATATATTTTTTTTTTTTTTGAGATGGGGCCACTTTATGTTACCCAGGCTGACACCAAACCTGTGGGCTCAGGTAAGCTTTGTGCCTCAGCTTCCCAGGTAATTGAGAGTACAGGTGTGCACCATTGCACCAGCTCAGATATTAGAATTTCAATGATATTCCAGAGCTTTATTCTATAATAATCCATCATAATAATTAAATTTTAGTTTTGGTCAGAGTACATGCACACATTGCACACACATATATGAACATCCCATGGAATATCATTACTACTTGATTTAAATTTGATATTTCTTATTCTGTTCCAATACAGTATTTAAAGAATTCTGATCAGGAAGCACTGAAATACTTTCACAATTCCATAATGGATCATTATTTTGAGAAATACTACACTAGTGCATAATGAGTGTGTCTTGCATGATTACCTTTTTGAAGAAAGCTCTACCACGTAAGTTATAGTATTTAATTTCTCCTTCCTCAGATTCTTAATCTACAAAATAAAAGAGTTGAAGTAGATTAATTGATTCTTAATCCTGACTACACAGTATAAATATTTGAAGAATTTTACATACACTTATGTTCAGATTTTTTGCCTCTGGAATTTCCAGTTTAATTGTTTTGGAATGGGCCTTGTGTATTGTTGTTATTTTAACTGTCCAGGTCACTATAATGTGACACCAGACTTAGAAATTATTGAACTCAGTGATTGCTAAATTTTCTCTCAGGCAAAAATTCTAGGCTATTCTAACGTGATAAAAAAGATATGTTTTTTAATGTTGTAAAAACTATTATTTTAAAATTTATCTTTGTAAAGAGAAAAGGGCATTAACACTGAGCAATGCACTTTACAATGACCTTCACATTCTAGTTACATAAGGATTTGGAGATTGTCTAACATCCTGATTCCTGGGCCCATGCCTGGTGATTCTAACTCTATCCAGGGTGGGGCTGCATACTCTGCATTTTTTAAAAAATCACTTTTAGCTATAGATGGCTACAATACCTTTATTTTATTTTTACGGGGTGCTGAGGATTAAACCCAGTGCCTCACACATGCTAGGCAAGTGCTCTACCACTGAGCCACATCCCCAGCCCCACACTCTGCATTTTTAACGAATACCTGAGGTGACTGTGGTGACAGTAGTCTAAGAGATACTGTACCATATCATCTCAATAAATGTTTATTCATTCCATGGTCCTTAGTGCCTTGCACTGGGTCTGTGGCCAGTGGTCCAAGGTGTTAAATGTCTGCCTTACCAGCCTGGCCATTGTGGCTACCCTCTGCCAACACTCTGAGCTTCATGCCATTTCCCTCCAGTCTTCCACCCTTTCCCTAAGGAATACTTGCATTCTCTCTTTTCTTCTACTGCAACCATAATTATATCTTTATAAATTAAAATCATATTCCAACTGAGTTACAAACCCTGGGGGGTGATTTCAAGGTGGTAGCTAAAACAATAGGATAAATATGGAATACAGCTTTCATTTTACTTAACTAATATTTTTATAGTACTAACTATGCACTGATCACAATTCTAAGGGCTTTGTAAACACTGGCTCAGTTGATGTCCATAATCATCCTATGAGGTAGATTCTCTCATCCTTCATATTTTACTTGAATCCCACTGTATTTTTGTAGCATTGACTTTACTCATTCTCTTGAAGAGTATTATTATTATTTATAAAAAAGTGATACTATGTAAAATGAACCTAGAAATTCAGTTAATATTTTAATATAGGGCTTGAAATAAATTTAATTTTGAGTTAGACTCTTATAGGCAGACATATGTAAGTTCAGTCTCTTTCTCATTAGAAGTATTTCATTGGGAAGATTTGAGAATATGGTATTAAGGATTTACCTAGTAATAATTCACCCTAGTAGTAATCTCCTTGAATACTCTTATATAATACGGCTTTCTTATCTAAATCTTTAGCCACGAAATGTAATGCTTGCTTAATACAAAATAAACATTTTTATTGATAAATATACATTTGTATATAATATATATTATATGTACATCATTTGCCAACTCACATGGATACATAAATACCCTCATTTTAATATGTAAACATTTATTGTTTGATTAGGAAAGGCATCATCTCACAATGAAGATGAGTTCACAAGCAAAGGAAGTTTTTTCCACTCTTAATGTCCATTGTCAACTGGACTTTGGATTCATTTTATAAAGTTTTACCTAACCATCAACCATTGTCTCCTTCTCATCTTAGAAACAAGACCACTTATGTATCTATAGGTTCGTCTCCACTCAGTCTATATCTTTGCTATTAGTCTAGCTCTGAGCTTATTTCTCAGTGTTGAGAGATGGGGTCCTTGGGTTGTTTCAAAGACCTGTTTTTATCTAGAACCACATTTCAGATACCAGTGTCACGTCTCTTTTCATGTACCTGGGTCCTTGTTGGTAAAGCCCCAGCCAATTGTGTATGTGTGCTGGGTGTGTGTGTATGTGTGTGTGTGTGGGGGGGGGGGGTCCAGTTATACTCATTGTCATGCTTCATGACAGCCAGGCTTTTCCATAAGAGGTGAGGGGGTATGTCTTAGGATGACCAGATAGCTCTGGGTGATGGGGGGGAAAAATCTTACAAACAAAACAAAACAAAACAAAAAAGACCTACCTACAACGTACAAGATGCTGGGCATGGTGGTATACATCTGTAGCCCCAGGGATTTGGGAGGCTGAGGCAGAAGGATTGCAAGTTTGAAGTCAGCCTTGGCAATTTAGCAAAACTGTATCTCAAAATAAAAAACAAAAAGTGTCAGAGATGTAACTAACAGCTTAGTAGTAGAGTGCCCCTCAATTTAATCCCCAGTACAAGGATGGGAAGTGGGAGAGAGAGTGCAAGTAATGATAACATGAGGAAAATCACAGTTTTCCCATCCCTAATGATATCATGTTTTTTCAAGCTAGAATTATTAATGGGTTCCAAAATCAATAAGTGAAAGATTGAGAAGGAGTTGGGAAATTTACATGGCACCATTGTATCATCCCACAGGATACTTGCTGGTTGCACATGTGGAACCCTAACTTTAAAATGTAGGATCCCAGCTGTCTCCCCATGTTAAATATTAGCATCTAACACTGGGAAACCAGTGTATGTCCCTCCTATCGTGATACACTGATACTCTCATGATACTACCTCAACTATAAAGTATCCTACCAAAAGTGTTTCATTTGAATATAATTGAGCTCTTGGATCTAACATTCACTTTATAGGAAACACCAGGAGATAAAGTAAAAGTTAAATGATACCATGAAGAAATTATTAGACAAATTCAAAAAATGAAACTTTCAATAGGACAAGTCTTTTTAGCAAGTGGATGTCTTAAAAAGAAAATATCGTGTGCTGGGTTCTCTTCTAGTTTAAAAGAGATTTCAACAAATAATGCAATGTGTGATTCCTCAATGGATCTCAGTTGGAATAGCTGTAGAAAACATTTTGGGGACTGGGTATCAAATGATATCAGCAAATTACATCATACTAATCTTCTAGTTATCCAGGAAAATATCCTTACTTCCCACAAAGTATTTATAGATGGAATATTATGAAATAGTTTACTTTAAATACTTCAAAAGCTGGTCATGGTGGTGCATGCCTGTAGCTTGGAAGGCCGAGGCAGGAGGATCACAAGTTCAAAGCCAGCCTCAGCAACTTAGTGTATCCCTAAGCAACTTAGTGAGACCCTTTCTCCAGATAAAAAATAAAAGGGACTGGGGATATGGCTCAGTGATTAAGCACCCCTGGGTTCAATGCCAGGTGCAAACAACAACAAAAACACTTTCAAAAAGAAATAATATGGTAAAATGTTAACAATGGTTAAATCTAGATTATGACTACATGAGTGGGAATACCTGCCATAACCTAAATTTAGGTTTTTCTATAGTTTTTATATGTTTATTTGAGGGGAAAAACCAACCAAACAAACCAATCCAAACCAAAAAACTCTTAGATTAGTGGTTTTCAAAGTATGATCCTTATCTTCTGAAAAAGTACTTCCTAGAGATGCAAATTTTAGGGTCCCACTCTGAACATACTGGATTGAAGCTTGGGGGTGGTGTCTGTGTAGCAATGGAGTTTGAGCAAGCCCACCAGGAGATTCTGATGCTAAATACCATTGGTAATCACTGCCTCAGGGCCTGGAGAGGCTGGGGTTAGAGAGGATGATTAGGGGAAGGTCAACGTGGTAGTGTGATATAGTTGCCAAGATGAAATATAAGATTAAAACGTACAGCAAAACTCAACCAATGCTATTTAGACACAGACATGAGAAGCGATGACACTAAGGCAGCCATGTGTCCGCTGGTTTGGAGGTGTCATGACTGCAGCCCAAAGGAAGGCAGCTGTCTGGAGGAGGCGTTGTCAGAGGACACAGACTGGTCGTTGCTTCTGCATCACATGTCTGACTTGCCATGGCAGTTCTTGCTGGCGCCCTTGTTCTTCTAAGACCTTTTCCTTGGGATCAGAATCTGGCACCTAACAATGTTGTCCTTAGATGTTGGAAGGGGGTGATATTATCGAATGACTATCTGCATGGCTTCAGCATCCTGTTTATTCTTTTACTCACTTATTTATTTTTGTGGTGTTGGAGATTGAACCCAGGGTTTTGTCCATGTGAGGCAAGCACTCTACCAACTGAGCTGTATCCCCAGTCCCCTAATTCTGGACTTCGCAATTTAATCAAGTGATTTTATGCAGAACCATTCAGAGCTTCACTGTGAATTCCCATATTGGGCTATTATGGAATGACTCATTTTGCAAACATCCTTGCACTTAGAGTACATATATAGAGAGAATTATGGTTCAGAGGGACATGTTTCAGGAGATGGTTCTTTAAGAGGTAAAGTCTTGGGCTGGGGTTGTGGCTTAGGTAGAGTGCTTGCCTAGCATGCGTGAGGCACTGGGTTCGATCCTCAGCATCACATAAAAATAAAATAAAGGTATTGTGTCCACCTACAACTAAAAAATAAATATTAAAAAAAGTGGTAAAGTCTTATTAAGCATGCAGTGATAGAAATCCTTCATGAAGCTGTGAGGATAAGAATAGTGTTTCTAGAATTTATAGAAATAAATATATAATAGTTTAAAACAATAGTAAGTCCTTTTTCTCCCCACCCCTTGGTTGAGACAAGGTTGTCCAGGGTTGTCTTGAACCCCTGTGCTCAGCCATCCACCTGCCTCAGCCTCCCTAAGTAGCTAGGACTACAAGCAAGCACCTGTGCCTGGCTCTGACATAAGTTTTAATTATCTGTTTTCAAAACAACTTACCTTTGCAGAATTCAAGAACATACAGTTGTCAAAGACACCTACCCCTTTGCACAGCTCCAGCATTTAATGTGAATATTACTGCAGAGAGCTCCATGGCTGACTAGTGAAGGAGGGGCTGATGGTGCTCCTTTTTCCATAAGTATGAAGAAAGCAAGGCCCAGCACTTATTTTCAAATGCTGGGCCTTGCTTTCTTCATACTTATGGAAAAATACAGTTATAGCTTTAAAGTTTTGGTCTTTGGTATAATAGTTTTCTAGAATCTTGTGAGAAACGTACACTGCTTGCTTAATATCAACTTAATCATTAATTTTACTTCTGTTTTTCTTTTTCCGGAAAACTTGAGACGAGTCAAGTATGAAAAGCTCTGAGTGCTGCCATTTCTTGAGGCTGCAGTTTGGGCCAAATGAGCCCTGCATTCTAAGTCCGAACAATAGAGAAATAAATTCTCTCATCAATGCTGAATAATTTTAGCTCTTTTTATCAGACAATAGCTTGATTGCATTGCTAGGTTTCTGGATTTTAAGGAACAAGATGACAATAGCAAAAAATGGGCAAAGAAAGCTTTAGACTGAAAGAAAGGCCAACATACGTATGAAATTAAATGTAAGCATCCACTGAATGTGCTATCAGGCTCTGACTCCAGTGGCTAGGGGGTTGGGCCCAGGAAAGTGGGGAAGGGTAGCCACTCAGGGTGACTTAGGTAAAGCTTTAAGAATAATGAAGAGAGTTTCAGAAGATAACATTGCAGGGCAGAAAGAAGTCTGGTCAGGTACTACAGCATAGGTAAAGTAAGAATTTTATTTTGGAGTAATGGGTTTCAGACTTCTGACCTCCTAAACTGTGAGAGACAGATAACTTTTTTCCTTTTCCTTTTTTTTTTTTTTTTTTAATGCTATGGAGAATTGGATCCAGGAGTACTCTACCACTGAGTTATTCCCCCTCTTTTTAAATTTTATTTTGAGCAGGGTCTTACTAAGTTCCCCAGGCTGGCCTTGAAACTTATGATCCTCCTTCCTCAGACTCTTGAGTAGCTAGGATTACAAGGGTGCACCATCACTCCTGGCTAAATGTGTGTTATCACATTCTTGGCTTTTTTTACAGCAGCCATATGAAGTTAATACACCTGTGAAGGAAGATTGTCCCTGCATTCCAAATCTACCTGAATTCCTACCCACCTGAGAAAAGAAGAACTGTTGTTGAGTAAGTGGCTCAATTTAATCCATAAAACAGTAGATCATCATGTATGGTTCTCACCACTGAATATCTAAAAACTCATTTTCCTTGATTTATCAGGCATGTTCTGATTATGGAGGATTAGCACGTGCTAACCTAACTCATGAGAGAGCTAGTAACCAACTTATTGGCGTATTTCTGGAAATACAAGTACTAAGTGCTTCAATTTATTCAGATCAGCAGCTAAATGCTGCTTGAGAAGTGTGAACCCAAGGAAGGCAACTGGCCCATCTTGAGGGCCGATGTTACTGTATCGAACAGTCTAGTGCACAAGAACATTTACATGGCCAAGCATGTCTCTCTTTCTTGAACTTGCTGGAACATTCTTTCCAGGGTCCTGAAGAGCCACCATCCTCATGCTGTTTTAGCAGTATTCCTTCAGAGGGGCTACAGAGACTAAATGCCAACTTACATGATCTCTTAGACAATCATCAACATATTTATAAGCTACCGCTTTACATCCTAATTCACTGAAAAATAACTGGTAAGTGCTCAGCACTTCTACTATTTTATACACAAAGGTAGAGATCAAGGCCCTGTTCTCCAGGAATCACATGTTCCTTTAGAGGGTTAAGAGCCACTGTGTTTTTCTTCCATCACTACCTGATATCATCCATCTCTTGTGACTTCATGATCTTCATTTTTGCAGACTAACATTTCCTCACTCTTATCAAATTTAGGGGTAGTGGTATTGGAGACTGACAAATCAGTCGAATCAATTCAGTAAAACATCCTATTTTTGACTATTTTATTTAAATATTAACATTTCACTGGTCCTATGGACAAGGGGTCTAGCATTTAAACAATCTTAGTGATGTTAACATTTCTACAAAACAGAGTGACAGCCATGGTAGGCACCCATCAGAATTGAAGGAGAAGGGATCTGTGGACTGGGTTGTCCCAACTTGTAGTTTTATTCCATGATAGTAATTACATGGTCATTAAGAACAGCTTATTGTCAGGCACAGTGGCCCATGCTTGTAACCTCAGAGGCAAGAGGACCACTGAGTTGCCAGCCTCAGCAACTTAGCGAGGCTCTAAGTAACTCAAGGAGACCCTATCTCTAAATAAGATATAAAAAGGGGCTGGTGATATGGCTCAGTGGTTAAGGCCCCTGAGTTCAATCCCTGGTACAAAAAAAAGCAAAAGAAAAACCCAGGTTATTTTTATCTAATTTTCTTAAGTTTGAAAATCAGTCAAGCAATGGAAGGGAAACTGATATGATACAGCAATTTGTATATGGGGTAAAAGGGGGAGTTCATAATCCACGTGAATCAAACTGTGTAATATGATGTATTATGAACTATGTAATGTTATGAACGACCAATAAAAAAAAAAAAAAGAGTGGGAAAAAAATAAATAAATAAATAAATAAAATGCAAAAAAAAAAAAAATAAAATAAAACATAAAAAAAAAAAAAATAAAACAAAAAATTAAAAATAAATAAATAAATAATTATAGGAGCAGAATAAAGGAAAGAATTCTTCCTCCTGTTTGGGTTCAAGGTAGGAAGATAGTCAAGATGACCTTTGAAGGAGGAAAGAGATCCTGTCAGTGTCAGCTGAAGGATTTTCTAGGCTCCAAATTTCTAGGTAAAGGACATACTCTCTTTCTAATTTGCATTTCAGAAAAGACCTGTGATTGCAGAAGACTGGTTGCCCCAAAAGTATCCACATCTCAATCCCCTGAACTTGTGAATATATTATGCAAAGAAAGGTAATTAAGTTTATAAGTAAAATTAAGGTTGTATCACTAAACATGTTAGGGCGAGGATACAGGTGAACCAAATGTAATCACAAGGGTCCTTAAAAGTAAGACAGGGAGGCAGTCAGAGCTACGCAGTGTGAAGAGGACTCAATCCATCATTGCTGACTTTGAAGATGGTGGAAGGGGCCA